>NW_025726352.1:0-82366 GCF_021461395.2 Schistocerca americana
GTTTGCTTGTATTTCGCGACATTTTGTTTTCGTTCAAAAGGATAGTAAGCCATTAGCTGGTCGCTATGATCCACACCAGCTTTTTTACTATTGTAGTCCAAACACAGTCTGGCTTCATTTTTTCCACCATTCCAAATTTAAATTTTACACTGACATTTGTTGCCGTCATTTTATGCTTTGTTGTCAAAAGAAAAACGCCTCTGTTGTCCTTCCATTTTACAAACAGTAAGTGATCTCGTCTGCGAAACGAAAGTTCATTTTTTTTCAATTTCTGGCCAACAGGATCCCTTGGTAGTCCTTTTCTATTTTTCTGCACAGTACCAACTGCCTTAGTTCTTTTCCCCCACAAATAATCCAGTAAATCAGGGCTGGTGTAAAATCGGTCCATGTATAATGTGTGACCTTTATTATGAAACGAATGACACAATCTGTCTACAATGTGTAAAATGCTGTTATCGGCATTAGACTGTTTCCTGGAATAAATTTCACAGTTCAGGACGTACCCACTTTCGCTTTCACATAGTAACAAAATTTTACGCCATACTTATTAGGCTTATTTTTCATATACACTCTAAAACTCAGTCTACCACGAAAAGGGCAGATTCCTTCATCTATAGTAATATTTTCGCCTGGCTTGTAAGCCTTTCCACTTTGGGTCACGCATCTGTCGAATATAGGTCTAAGTACAAGAGGACTGACACTCTCACTTTCTATGATTTGAATCTCTCCTGTGAGTCCAGTTTTAGATTCCGATCCTTCAATTCAGGTTTACTGTACCCCTTGGACCTTCTTATTGACGATGAAACACAGAAATTGCATCCGAATTTAATACAAAAGGCACAATACCGACTTAAGTACAAGAGGAGTGACACTCTAACTTTCTATGATTTGAATCTCTCCTATGATTCCAGTTTTAGAGTTCGATGCTTCACTTCAGGTTTACTGTATCCCTTGCACCTTCTTATTGACGATGAAACACAGAAATTGCATCCGAATTTAATATTTATGGCACAATGCCGACTTAAGTACAAGAGGACTGACACTCTCACGTCCTATGATTTGAACCTCACCTGTGAGTCCAGTTATAGATTCAGATGCTTCACTTCAGGTTTACTGCATACCTTGCACCCTCTAATTGACGATGAAACACAGAAATTGCATCCGAATTTAATACAATTGGCACAATGCCGACTTAAGTACAAGAGGATTGTCACTCTCACTTTCTATGATTTGAACCGCTCCTGTGAGTCCATTTTTAGATTCCGATGCTTCACTTCAGATTTACTGTATCCCTTGGACCTTCTTATTAACGATGAAACACAGAAATTGCATCCGAATTTAATACGGAAGGCTCAGTGCCGACTGAAGTAAAAAAGGACTGACACTCTCACTTTCTATGATTTGAACCTCTCCTGTGAGTCCAGTTTTAGATTCCGATGTTTCGCTTCAGGTTTACTGTATACCTTGCACCTTCTTATTAACGACGAAACACAGAAATTGCATCCGAATTTAATACAAAGGGCACAATACCGACTTAAGTACAGGAGGAGTGAAACTCTAACTTTCTATGATTTGAACATCTCCTGTGAGTCCAGTTTTAGATTCCGATGCTTCACTTCAGGTTTACTGTATCACTTGGACCTTCTTATTGACGATGAAACACAGAAATTGCATCCGAATTTAATACAAATGGCACAATGCCAACTTAAGTACAAGAGGCTTGACACTCTCACTTTCTACGATTTAAACCTCTCCTGTGAGTCCAGTTTTAGATTCAGATGCTTCACTTCAGGTTTACTGCATACCTTGCACCTTCTTATTGACGATGAAACACAGAAATTGCATCGGAATTAAATTCAAAAGGCACAATGCCGACATAAGTAAAAGAGGAGTGACCCTCTCACTTTCTATGATTTGAACCTCACCTGTGAGTCCAGTTTTAGATTCAGATGCTTCACTTCAGGTTTACTGCATACCTTGCACCCTCTAATTGACGAAGAAACACAGAAATTGCATCGGAATTAAATTCAAACGGCACAACGCCGACTTAAGTACAAGAGAACTAACACTCTAACTTTCTATGATTTGAACCTCTCCTGTGAGTCCAGATTTAGATTCCGATGCTTCACTTCTGGTTTTCTGTATCCCTTGGACCTTCTTATTGACGATGGAAACACTGAAATTGCATCCGAATTTAATACAAAAAGCACAATGCCGACTTAAGTATAAGAGGACTGACACTCTCACTTTCTATGATTTGAACCTCTCCTGTGAGTCCAGTTTTAGATTCCGATGCTTCACTTCAGAATTACTGTATCCCTTGGACCTTCTTATTGACGATGAAACACAGAAATAGCATCCAAATTTAATACAGAAGGCACAATGCCGACTGAAGTAAAATCGGACCGACACTCTCACTTTCTATGATTTGAACCTCTCCTGTGAGTCCAGTTTTAGATTCCGATGTTTCACTTCAGGTTTACTGTATACCTTGCACCTTCTTATTGACGATGAAAGACAGAAATTGCAACGGAATTAAATTCAAAAGGCACAATGCCGACTGAAGTAAAAAAGGACTGACACTCACTCTTTCTACGATTTGAACCTCTCCTGTGTGACCAGTTTTCGATTCCGATGCTTCACTTCAGGTATACTGTATACCTTGGACCTTCTTATTGACGATGAAACACAGAAATTGCATCCGAATGTAATACAAAAGACACAATACCGACCTCAGTACAAGAGGAGTGACACTCTAACTTTCTATAATTTTAATCTCTCCTGTGAGTCCAGTTTTAGAGTCCGATGCTTCACTTCGGGTTTACTGTATCCCATGCACCTTCTTATTGACGATGAAACACAGAAATTGCATCCGAATTTAATATAAATGGCACAATGCCGACTTAAGTACAAGAGGACAGACACTCACACTTTCTATGATTTGAACCTCTCCTATGAGTCAGTTTTAGATTCCGATGCTTCAATTCAGGTTTACTGAACCCCTTGGACCTTCTTATTGATGGAAACACAGAAATTGCATAGGAATTAAATTCAAATGGCAAAATGCCGAGTTAAGTAAAAGAGGACTGACACTCTCACTTTCTATGATTTGAACCTCTCCTGTGAGTCCAGTTTTAGATTCAGATGCTTCACTTCAGGTTAACTGCACACCTTGCAACCTTCTTAATGACGATGAAACACAGAAATTGCATCAGAAATAAATTCAAAAGGCACAATGCCGACTTAAGTACAAGAGAACTGACACTCTAACATTCTATGATTTGAACTCCTCCTGTGAGCCCAGTTTTAGATTCCGATGCTTTACTTCAGGTTTACTGTATAACTTGCACCTTCTTACTGATGAAACACAGAAATTGCATCGGAATTAAATTGAAAAGGCACAATGCCGACTTAAGTGCAAGAGGACTGACACTCTAACTTTCTATAATACGAAACTCTCCTGTGAGTCCAGTTTAAGTTTCCGATGCTTCACTGTAGGTCTACTGTATCCCTTGGACCTTCTTATTGAAAATGAAACACAGAAATTGCATCCGAATTTAATACAAAGGGCACAATACCGACTTAAGTACAGGAGGAGTGACACTCTATTTTTCAATGATTTGAACCTCTCCTGTGAGTCCAGTTTTAGATTCCGATGCTTCACTTAGGTTTACTGTATCCCTTGCACCTTCTTATTGACGATGAAACACAGAAATTGCATCCGAATTTAATACAAAGGGCACAATGTCGACTTAAGTACAAGAGGACTGACACTCTCACTTTCTATGATTTGAACCTCTCCTGTGAGTCCAGTTTTAGATTCCGATGCTTCACTTCAGGTTTACTGTATACCTTCCACCTTCTTATTTACGATGAAACACAGAAATTGCATCCGAATTTAATACAAAAGAGCACAATGCCGACTTGAGTAAAAGAGGACTGACACTCTAACTTTCTATTATTTGAACCTCTCCTGCGAGTCCAGTTTAAGTTTCCGATGCTTCACTTATGGGTTACTGTATCCCTTGGTCCTTCTTATTGACGATGAAACACAGAAATTGCATCCGAATTTAATACAAAAGGCACAATACCGACTTAAGTACAAGAGGAGTGACACTCTAACTTTCTATGATTTAAATCTCTCCTGTGAGTCCAGTTTTAGAGTCCGATGCTTCACTTCAGGTTTACTGTATCCCTTGCACCTTCTTATTGACGATGAAACACAGAAATTGCATCCGAATTTAATATTAATGGCACAATGCCGACTTGAGTACAAGAGGACTGACACTCTCACTTTCTGTGATTTGAACCTCTCCTGTGAGTCCAGTTTTAGATTCCGATCCTTCAATTCATTTTTACTGTACCCCTTGGACCATCTTATTGACGATGAAACACAGAAATTGCATCGGAATTAAATTCAAAAGGCACAATGCCGACATAAGTAAAAGAGGAGCGACCCTCTCACTTTCTATGATTTGAACCTCACCTGTGAGTCCAGTTTTAGATTCAGATGCTTCACTTCAGGTTTACTGCATACCTTGCACCCTCTAATTGACGATGAAACACAGAAATTGCATCGGAATTAAATTCAAAAGGCACAATGCCGACATAAGTAAAAGAGGAGCGACCCTCTCACTTTCTATGATTTGAACCTCACCTGTGAGTCCAGTTTTAGATTCAGATGCTTCACTTCAGGTTTACTGCATACCTTGCACCCTCTAATTGACGATGGAACACTGAAATTGCATCCGAATTTAATACAAAAAGCACAATGCCGACTTAAGTATAAGAGGACTGACACTCTCACTTTCTATGATTTGAACCTCTCCTGTGAGTCCAGTTTTAGATTCCGATGCTTCACTTCAGATTTACTGTATCCCTTGGACCTTCTTATTGACGATGAAACACAGAAATAGCATCCAAATTTAATACAGAAGGCACAATGCCAACTGAAGTAAAAACGGACCGACACTCTCACTTTTCTATGATTTGAACCTCTCCTGTGAGTCCAGTTTTAGATTCCGATGTTTCACTTCAGGTTTACTGTATACCTTGCACCTTCTTATTGACGATGAAAGACAGAAATGGCAACGGAATTAAATTCAAAAGGCACAATGCCGACTGAAGTAATAAAGGACTGACACTCACACTTTCTACGATTTGAACCCCTCCTGTGTGACCAGTTTTCGATTCCGATGCTTCACTTCAGGTATACTGTATACCTTGGACCTTCTTATTGACGATGAAACACAGAAATTGCATCCGAATATAATACAAAAGACACAATACCGACTTCAGTACAAGAGGAGTGACACTCTAACTTTCTATAGTTTGAATCTCTCCTGTGAGTCCAGTTTTAGAGTCCGATGCTTCAATTCAGGTTTACTGAACCCCTTGGACCTTCTTATTGACGGAAACACAGAAATTGCATAGGAATTAAATTCAAATGGCAAAATGCCGAGTTAAGTAAAAGAGGACTGACACTCTCACTTTCTATGATTTGAACCTCGCCTGTGAGTCCAGTTTTAGATTCAGATGCTTCACTTCAGGTTCACTGCACACCTTGCACCTTCTTATTGACGATGAAACACAGAAATTGCATCAGAAATAAATTCAAAAGGCACAATGCCGACTTAAGTACAAGAGAACTGACACTCTAACATTCTATGATTTGAACCTCTCCTGTGAGTCCAGTTTTAGATTCCGATGCTTCACTTCTGGTTTACTGTATCCCTTGGACCTTCTTAGTGACGATGAAACACAGAAATTGCATCCGAATTTAATACAAAAAGCACAATGCCGACTTAAGTACAAGAGGATTGACACTCTCACTTTCTATGATTTGAACCTCTCCTGTGAGTCCAGTTTTAGATTCCGATGCTTCACTTCAGATTTACTGTATCCCTTGGACCTTCTTATTAACGATGATACACAGAAATTGCATCCGAATTTAATACGGAAGGCTCAGTGCCGACCGAAGTAAAAAAGGACTGACACTCTCACTTTCTATGATTTGAACCTCTCCTGTGAGTCCAGTTTTAGATTCCGATGCTTCGCTTCAGGTTTACTGTATACCTTGCACCTTCTTATTGACGATGAAACACACAAATTGCATCGGAATTAAATTCAAATAGCACAATGACGACTTAAGTGCAAGAGGACTGACGCTCTAACTTTCTATGATTCGAACCTCTCCTGTGAGTCCAGTTTTAGATTCCGATGCTTCACTTACGGTTTACTATATCCCTTCGACCTTCTTATTGACGATGAAACACAGAAATTGCATCCGAATTTAATACAAAGGGCACAATACCGACTTAAGTACAGGAGGAGTGAAACTCTAACTTTCTATGATTTGAACCTCTCCTGTGAGTCCAGTTTTAGATTCCGATGCTTCACTTCTGGTTTACTGTATCACTTGGACCTTCTTATTGACGATGAAACACAGAAATTGCATCCGAATTTAATACAAATGGCACAATGCCGACTTAAGTACAAGAGGCTTGACACTCTCACTTTCTACGATTTGAACCTCTCCTGTGAGTCCAGTTTTAGATTCCGATGCTTCACTTCAGGTTTATTGTATACCTTGCACCTTCTTATTGACGATGAAACACAGAAATTGCATCGGAATTTGATACAAAAGGCGCAATGCAGACTTAAGTAAAAGAGGACTGACACTCTAACTTTCTATGATTTGAACCTCTCCTGTGAGCCCAGTTTTAGATTCTGATGCTTCACTTCAGGTTTGCTGTATCCCTTGGACCTTCTTATTGGCGATGAAACACAGAAATTACATCCGAACTTAATACAAAAGGCACAATGCCGACTTAAGTAAAAGTGGACTGACACACTAACATTCTATGATTTGAATCCCTCCTGCGAGTCCAGTTTTAGATTCCGATGCTTCACTTCAGGTTTACTGTATCCCTTGGACCTTCTTACTGACGATGAAACACAAAAATTGCATCCGAATTTAATACAAATTGCAAAATGACAAATTAAGTACAAGAGGACTGACACTCTCACTTTCTATGATTTGAACCTCTCCTGTGAGTCCAGTTTTAGATTCTGATGCCTCACTTCAGGTTAACTGTATACCTTGCACCTTGTTATAGACGATGAAACACCGAAATTGCATCCGAATTTAATACAAAATGCACAATGCCTACTTTCGTACAAGAGGACTGACACTCTAACTTTCTATGATTTGAACCTCTCCTGTGAGTCCAGTTTTAGATTCCGATGCTTCAATTCAGGTTTACTGAACCCCTTGGACCTTCTTATTGACGAGAAACACAGAAATTGCATAGGAAATAAATTCAAATGGCAAAATGGGGAGTTAAGTAAAAGAGGACTGACACTCTCACTTTCTATGATTTGAACCTCTCCTATGAGTCCAGTTTTAGATTCAGATGCTTCCCTTCAGGTTTACTGCACACTTTGCACCTTCTTATTGACGATGAAACACAGAAATTGCATCCGAATTTAATACAGAAGGCTCAGTGCCGACTGAAGTAAAAAAGGACTGACACTCTCACTTTCTATGATTTGAACCTCTCCTGTGAGTCCAGTTTTAGATTCCGATGTTTCGCTTCAGGTTTACTGTATACCTTGCACCTTCTTATTGACGATGAAACCCAGAAATTGCATCGGAATTAAATTCAAAAGGAACAATGCCGACCTAAGTGCAAGAGGACTGACACTCTATCTTTCTATGATTCGAACCTCTCCTGTGAGTCCAGTTTTAGATTCCGATGCTTCATTCACGGTTTACTGTATCCCTTGGACATTCTTATTGACGATGAATCACAGTAATTGCATCCGAATTTAATACAAAGGGCACAATACCGACTTAAGTACAGGAGGAGTGAAACTCTAACTTTCTATGATTTGAACCTCTCCTGTGAGTCCAGTTTTAGATTCCGATGCTTAACTTCAGGTTTACTGTTTCCCTTGGACCTTCTTGTTGACGATGAAACACAGAAATGGCATCCGAATTTAATACAAATGGCACAATGTCGACTTAAGTACAAGAGGACTGACACTCTCACTTTCTATGATTTGAACCTATCCTGTGAGTCCAGTTTTAGATTACGATGCTTCACTTCAGGTTTGCTGTATCCCTTGGACATTCTTATTGACGATGAAACACAGAAATTGCATCCGAATTTAATACAAAATGCACAATGCCGACTTAAGTAAAAGAGGACTGACACTCTATCTTGTTATGATTTGAACCTCTCCTGTGAGTCCAGTTTTAGATTCAGATGCTTCACTTCAGGTTCACTGCACACCTTGCACTTTCTTATTGACGATGAAACACAGAAATTGCATCAGAAATAAATTCAAAAGGCACAATGCCGACTTAAGTACAAGAGAACTGACACTCTAACATTCTATGATTTGAACCTCTCCTGTGAGTCCAGTTTTAGATTCCGATGCTTCACTTCTGGTTTACTGTATCCCTTGGACCTTCTTAGTGACGATGAAACACAGAAATTGCATCCGAACTTAATACAAGAAGCACAATGCCGACTTAAGTACAAGAGGAGTGACACTCTAACTTTCTATGATTTAAATCTCTCCTGTGAGTCCAGTTTTAGAGTCCGATGCTTCACTTCAGGTTTACTGTATCCCCTGCTCCTTCTTATTGACGATGAAACACAGAAATTGCATCCGAATTTAATATTAATGGCACAATGCCGACTTGAGTACAAGAGGACTGTCACTCTCACTTTCTATGATTTGAACCTCTCCTGTGAGTCCAGTTTTAGATTCCGATCCTTCAATTCATTTTTACTGTACCCCTTGGACCATCTTATTGACGATGAAACACAGAAATTGCATCGGAATTAAATTCAAAAGGCACAATGCCGACATAAGTAAAAGAGGAGCGACCCTCTCACTTTCTATGATTTGAACCTCACCTGTGAGTCCAGTTTTAGATTCAGATGCTTCACTTCAGGTTTACTGCATACCTTGCACCCTCCAATTGACGATGAAACACAGAAATTGCATCGGAATTAAATTCAAATTGCACAACGCCGACTTAAGTACAAGAGAACTAACACTCTAACTTTCTATGATTTGAACCTCTCCTGTGAGTCCCGTTTTAGATTCCGATGCTTCACTTCTGGTTTACTGTATCCCTTGGACCTTCTTATTGACGATGGAACACTGAAATTGCATCCGAATTTAATACAAAAAGCACAATGCCGACTTAAGTATAAGAGGACTGACACTCTCACTTTCTATGATTTGAACCTCTCCTGTGAGTCCAGTTTTAGATTCCGATGCTTCACTTCAGATTTACTGTATCCCTTGGACCTTCTTATTGACGATGAAACACAGAAATAGCATCCAAATTTAATACAGAAGGCACAATGCCAACTGAAGTAAAAACGGACCGACACTCTCACTTTTCTATGATTTGAACCTCTCCTGTGAGTCCAGTTTTAGATTCCGATGTTTCACTTCAGGTTTACTGTATACCTTGCACCTTCTTATTGACGATGAAAGACAGAAATGGCAACGGAATTAAATTCAAAAGGCACAATGCCGACTGAAGTAATAAAGGACTGACACTCACACTTTCTACGATTTGAACCCCTCCTGTGTGACCAGTTTTCGATTCCGATGCTTCACTTCAGGTATACTGTATACCTTGGACCTTCTTATTGACGATGAAACACAGAAATTGCATCCGAATATAATACAAAAGACACAATACCGACTTCAGTACAAGAGGAGTGACACTCTAACTTTCTATAGTTTGAACCTCTCCTGTGAGTCCAGTTTTAGAGTCCGATGCTTCAATTCAAGTTTACTGAACCCCTTGGACCTTCTTATTGACGGAAACACAGAAATTGCATAGGAATTAAATTCAAATGGCAAAATGCCGAGTTAAGTAAAAGAGGACTGACACTCTCACTTTCTATGATTTGAACCTCGCCTGTGAGTCCAGTTTTAGATTCAGATGCTTCACTTCAGGTTCACTGCACACCTTGCACCTTCTTATTGACGATGAAACACAGAAATTGCATCAGAAATAAATTCAAAAGGCACAATGCCGACTTAAGTACAAGAGAACTGACACTCTAACATTCTATGATTTGAACCTCTCCTGTGAGTCCAGTTTTAGATTCCTATGCTTCACTTCTGGTTTACTGTATCCCTTGGACCTTCTTAGTGACGATGAAACACAGAAATTGCATCCGAATTTAATACAAAAAGCACAATGCCGACTTAAGTACAAGAGGATTGACACTCTCACTTTCTATGATTTGAACCTCTCCTGTGAGTCCAGTTTTAGATTCCGATGCTTCACTTCAGATTTACTGTATCCCTTGGACCTTCTTATTAACGATGATACACAGAAATTGCATCCGAATTTAATACGGAAGGCTCAGTGCCGACCGAAGTAAAAAAGGACTGACACTCTCACTTTCTATGATTTGAACCTCTCCTGTGAGTCCAGTTTTAGATTCCGATGTTTCGCTTCAGGTTTACTGTATACCTTACACCTTCTTATTGACGATGAAACACACAAATTGCATCGGAATTAAATTCAAATAGCACAATGACGACTTAAGTGCAAGAGGACTGACACTCTAACTTTCTATGATTCGAACCTCTCCTGTGAGTCCAGTTTTAGATTCCGATGCTTCACTTACGGTTTACTATATCCCTTCGACCTTCTTATTGACGATGAAACACAGAAATTGCATCCGAATTTAATACAAAGGCCACAATACCGACTTAAGTACAGGAGGAGTGAAACTCTAACTTTCTATGATTTGAACCTCTCCTGTGAGTCCAGTTTTAGATTCCGATGCTTCACTTCTGGTTTACTGTATCACTTGGACCTTCTTATTGACGATGAAACACAGAAATTGCATCCGAATTTTATACAAATGGCACAATGCCGACTTAAGTACAAGAGGCTTGACACTCTCACTTTCTACGATTTGAACCTCTCCTGTGAGTCCAGTTTTAGATTCCGATGCTTCACTTCAGGTTTATTGTATACCTTGCACCTTCTTATTGACGATGAAACACAGAAATTGCATCGGAATTTGATACAAAAGGCGCAATGCAGACTTAAGTAAAAGAGGACTGACACTCTAACTTTCTATGATTTGAACCTCTCCTGTGAGCCCAGTTTTAGATTCTGATGCTTCACTTCAGGTTTGCTGTATCCCTTGGACCTTCTTATTGGCGATGAAACACAGAAATTACATCCGAATTTAATACAAAAGGCACAATGCCGACTTAAGTAAAAGTGGACTGACACACTAACATTCTATGATTTGAATCCCTCCTGCGAGTCCAGTTTTAGATTCCGATGCTTCACTTCAGGTTTACTGTATCCCTTGGACCTTCTTACTGACGATGAAACACAAAAATTGCATCCGAATTTAATACAAATTGCAAAATGACAAATTAAGTACAAGAGGACTGACACTCTCACTTTCTATGATTTGAACCTCTCCTGTGAGTCCAGTTTTAGATTCTGATGCCTCACTTCAGGTTAACTGTATACCTTGCACCTTGTTATAGACGATGAAACACAGAAATTGCATCCGAATTTAATACAAAATGCACAATGCCTAATTTCGTACAAGAGGACTGACACTCTAACTTTCTATGATTTGAACCTCTCCTGTGAGTCCAGTTTTAGATTCCGATGCTTCAATTCAGGTTTACTGAACCCCTTGGACCTTCTTATTGACGAGAAACACAGAAATTGCATAGGAAATAAATTCAAATGGCAAAATGCCGAGTTAAGTAAAAGAGGACTGACACTCTCTCTTTCTATGATTTGAACCTCTCCTATGAGTCCAGTTTTAGATTCAGATGCTTCCCTTCAGGTTTACTGCACACTTTGCACCTTCTTATTGACGATGAAACACAGAAATTGCATCCGAATTTAATACAGAAGGCTCAGTGCCGACTGAAGTAAAAAAGGACTGACACTCTCACTTTCTATGATTTGAACCTCTCCTGTGAGTCCAGTTTTAGATTCCGATGTTTCGCTTCAGGTTTACGGTATACCTTGCACCTTCTTATTGACGATGAAACACAGAAATTGCATCGGAATTAAATTCAAAAGGAACAATGCCGACCTAAGTGCAAGAGGACTGACACTCTAACTTTCTATGATTCGAACCTCTCCTGTGAGTCCAGTTTTAGATTCCGATGCTTCATTCACGGTTTACTGTATCCCTTGGACCTTCTTATTGACGATGAATCACAGTAATTGCATCCGAATTTAATACAAAGGGCACAATACCGACTTAAGTACAGGAGGAGTGAAACTCTAACTTTCTATGATTTGAACCTCTCCTGTGAGTCCAGTTTTAGATTCCGATGCTTAACTTCAGGTTTACTGTTTCCCTTGGACCTTCTTGTTGACGATGAAACACAGAAATGGCATCCGAATTTAATACAAATGGCACAATGTCGACTTAAGTACAAGAGGACTGACACTCTCACTTTCTATGATTTGAACCTATCCTGTGAGTCCAGTTTTAGATTACGATGCTTCACTTCAGGTTTGCTGTATCCCTTGGACGCTCTTATTGACGATGAAACACAGAAATTGCATCCGAATTTAATACAAAATGCACAATGCCGACTTAAGTAAAAGAGGACTGACACTCTATCTTGCTATGATTTGAACCTCTCCTGTGAGTCCAGTTTTAGATTCAGATGCTTCACTTCAGGTTCACTGCACACCTTGCAACTTCTTATTGACGATGAAACACAGAAATTGCATCAGAAATAAATTCAAAAGGCACAATGCCGACTTAAGTACAAGAGAACTGACACTCTAACATTCTATGATTTGAACCTCTCCTGTGAGTCCAGTTTTAGATTCCGATGCTTCACTTCTGGTTTACTGTATCCCTTGGACCTTCTTAGTGACGATGAAACACAGAAATTGCATCCGAATTTAATACAAAAAGCACAATGCCGACTTAAGTACAAGAGGATTGACACTCTCACTTTCTATGATTTGAACCTCTCCTGTGAGTCCAGTTTTAGATTCCGATGCTTCACTTCAGATTTACTGTATCCCTTGGACCTTCTTATTAACGATGATACACAGAAATTGCATCCGAATTTAATACGGAAGGCTCAGTGCCGACCGAAGTAAAAAAGGACTGACACTCTCACTTTCTATGATTTGAACCTCTCCTGTGAGTCCAGTTTTAGATTCCGATGTTTCGCTTCAGGTTTACTGTATACCTTGCACCTTCTTATTGACGATGAAACACACAAATTGCATCGGAATTAAATTCAAATAGCACAATGACAACTTAAGTGCAAGAGGACTGACACTCTAACTTTCTATGATTCGAACCTCTCCTGTGAGTCCAGTTTTAGATTCCGATGCTTCACTTACGGTTTACTATATCCCTTCGACCTTCTTATTGACGATGAAACACAGAAATTGCATCCGAATTTAATACAAAGGGCACAATACCGACTTAAGTACAGGAGGAGTGAAACTCTAACTTTCTATGATTTGAACCTCTCCTGTGAGTCCAGTTTTAGATTCCGATGCTTCACTTCTGGTTTACTGTATCACTTGGACCTTCTTATTGACGATGAAACACAGAAATTGCATCCGAATTTAATACAAATGGCACAATGCCGACTTAAGTACAAGAGGCTTGACACTCTCACTTTCTACGATTTGAACCTCTCCTGTGAGTCCAGTTTTAGATTCCGATGCTTCACTTCAGGTTTATTGTATACCTTGCACCTTCTTATTGACGATGAAACACAGAAATTGCATCGGAATTTGATACAAAAGGCGCAATGCAGACCTAAGTAAAAGAGGACTGACACTCTAACTTTCTATGATTTGAACCTCTCCTGTGAGCCCAGTTTTAGATTCTGATGCTTCACTTAAGGTTTGCTGTATCCCTTGGACCTTGTTATTGGCGATGAAACACAGAAATTACATCCGAATTTAATACAAAAGGCACAATGCCGACTTAAGTAAAAGTGGACTGACACACTAACATTCTATGATTTGAACCCCTCCTGCGAGTCCAGTTTTAGATTCCGATGCTTCACTTCAGGTTTACTGTATCCCTTGGACCTTCTTACTGACGATGAAACACAAAAATGGCATCCGAATTTAATACAAATTGCAAAATGACAAATTAAGTACAAGAGGACTGACACTCTCACTTTCTATGATTTGAACCTCTCCTGTGAGTCCAGTTTTAGATTCTGATGCCTCACTTCAGGTTAACTGTATACCTTGCACCTTGTTATTGACGATGAAACACAGAAATTGCATCCGAATTTAATACAAAATGCACAATGCCTACTTTCGTACAAGAGGACTGACACTCTAACTTTCTATGATTTGAACCTCTCCTGTGAGTCCAGTTTTAGATTCCGATGCTTCAATTCAGGTTTACTGAACCCCTTGGACCTTCTTATTGACGAGAAACACAGAAATTGCATAGGAAATAAATTCAAATGGCAAAATGCCGAGTTAAGTAAAAGAGGACTGACACTCTCACTTTCTATGATTTGAACCTCTCCTATGAGTCCAGTTTTAGATTCAGATGCTTCCCTTCAGGTTTACTGCACACTTTGCACCTTCTTATTGACGATGAAACACAGAAATTGCATCCGAATTTAATACAGAAGGCTCAGTGCCGACTGAAGTAAAAAAGGACTGACACTCTCACTTTCTATGATTTGAACCTCTCCTGTGAGTCCAGTTTTAGATTCCGATGTTTCGCTTCAGGTTTACTGTATACCTTGCACCTTCTTATTGACGATGAAACACAGAAATTGCATCGGAATTAGATTCAAAAGGAACAATGCCGACCTAAGTGCAAGAGGACTGACACTCTAACTTTCTATGATTCGAACCTCTCCTGTGAGTCCAGTTTTAGATTCCGATGCTTCATTCACGGTTTACTGTATCCCTTGGACCTTCTTATTGACGATGAATCACAGTAATTGCATCCGAATTTAATACAAAGGGCACAATACCGACTTAAGTACAGGAGGAGTGAAACTCTAACTTTCTATGATTTGAACCTCTCCTGTGAGTCCAGTTTTAGATTCCGATGCATAACTTCAGGTTTACTGTTTCCCTTGGACCTTCTTGTTGACGATGAAACACAGAAATGGCATCCGAATTTAATACAAATGGCACAATGTCGACTTAAGTACAAGAGGACTGACACTCTCACTTTCTATGATTTGAACCTATCCTGTGAGTCCAGTTTTAGATTACGATGCTTCACTTCAGGTTTGCTGTATCCCTTGGACGTTCTTATTGACGATGAAACACAGAAATTGCATCCGAATTTAATACAAAATGCACAATGCCGACTTAAGTAAAAGAGGACTGACACTCTATCTTGCTATGATTTGAACCTCTCCTGTGAGTCCAATTTTAGATTCCGATGCTTCACTTCAGGTTTACTGTATACTTTGGTCCTTCTTATTGACGATGAAACACAGAGTTTGCATCCGAATTCAATACAAAAGGCACAATGCCGACTTAAGTACAAGACGACTAACTCTCTCACTTTCTATGATTTGAACCTCTCCTGTGAGTCCAGTTTTAGAATCCCTTGCTTCACTTCTGGTTTACTGTATACCTTGCTCCTTCTTATTGACGATGAAACACAGAAATTCCATCGGAATTAAATTCAAAAGGCACAATGCCGACATAAGTACAAGGGGACTGACACTCTAACTTTCTAAGATTTGAACCTCTCTAGTGAGGCCAGTTTCAGATTCCGATGCTTCACTTTAGGTTTACTGTATACCATGCACCTTCTTATTGACAATGAAACACAGAAATTGCATCGGAATTAAATTCAAAAGGCACATTGCCGACATAAGTACAAGAGGACTGACACTCTAACTTTCTATGATTTGAACCTCTCCTGTGAGTCCAGTTTTAGATTCCGATGCTTCACTTCAGGTTTACTGTATACCTTGCACCTTCTTATTGACGATGAAACACAGATATTGCATCGGAATTAAATTCAAAAGGCACAATGCCGACTTAAGTACAAGAGGACTGACACTCTAACTTTCAATAATACGAAACTCTCCTGTGAGTCCAGTTTAAGTTTCCGATGCTTCACTGCAGGTCTACTGTATCCCTTGGACCTTCTTATTGAAAATGAAACACAGAAATTGCATCCGAATTTAATACAAAGGGCACAATACCGACTTAAGTACAGGAGGAGTGACACTCTATTTTTCAATGATTTGAACCTCTCCTGTGAGTCCAGTTTTAGATTCCGATGCTTCACTTAGGTTTACTGTATCCCTTGCACCTTCATATTGACGATGAAAGACAGAAATGGCAACGGAATTAAATTCAAAAGGCACAATGCCGACTGAAGTAATAAAGGACTGACACTCACACTTTCTACGATTTGAACCCCTCCTGTGTGACCAGTTTTCGATTCCGATGCTTCACTTCAGGTATACTGTATACCTTGGACCTTCTTATTGACGATGAAACACAGAAATTGCATCCGAATATAATACAAAAGACACAATACCGACTTCAGTACAAGAGGAGTGACACTCTAACTTTCTATAGTTTGAATCTCTCCTGTGAGTCCAGTTTTAGAGTCCGATGCTTCAATTCAGGTTTACTGAACCCCTTGGACCTTCTTATTGACGGAAACACAGAAATTGCATAGGAATTAAATTCAAATGGCAAAATGCCGAGTTAAGTAAAAGAGGACTGACACTCTCACTTTCTATGATTTGAACCTCGCCTGTGAGTCCAGTTTTAGATTCAGATGCTTCACTTCAGGTTCACTGCACACCTTGCACCTTCTTATTGACGATGAAACACACAAATTGCATCGGAATTAAATTCAAATAGCACAATGACGACTTAAGTGCAAGAGGTCTGACACTCTAACTTTCTATGATTCGAACCTCTCCTGTGAGTCCAGTTTTAGATTCCGATGCTTCACTTACGGTTTACTATATCCCTTCGACCTTCTTATTGACGATGAAACACAGAAATTGCATCCGAATTTAATACAAAGGGCACAATACCGACTTAAGTACAGGAGGAGTGAAACTCTAACTTTCTATGATTTGAACCTCTCCTGTGAGTCCAGTTTTAGATTCCGATGCTTCACTTCTGGTTTACTGTATCACTTGGACCTTCTTATTGACGATGAAACACAGAAATTGCATCCGAATTTAATACAAATGGCACAATGCCGACTTAAGTACAAGAGGCTTGACACTCTCACTTTCTACGATTTGAACCTCTCCTGTGAGTCCAGTTTTAGATTCCGATGCTTCACTTCAGGTTTATTGTATACCTTGCACCTTCTTATTGACGATGAAACACAGAAATTGCATCGGAATTTGATACAAAAGGCGCAATGCAGACTTAAGTAAAAGAGGACTGACACTCTAACTTTCTATGATTTGAACCTCTCCTGTGAGCCCAGTTTTAGATTCTGATGCTTCACTTCAGGTTTGCTGTATCCCTTGGACCTTCTTATTGGCGATGAAACACAGAAATTACATCCGAATTTAATACAAAAGGCACAATGCCGACTTAAGTAAAAGTGGACTGACACACTAACATTCTATGATTTGAACCCCTCCTGCGAGTCCAGTTTTAGATTCCGATGCTTCACTTCAGGTTTACTGTATCCCTTGGACCTTCTTACTGACGATGAAACACAAAAATTGCATCCGAATTTAATACAAATTGCAAAATGACAAATTAAGTACAAGAGGACTGACGCTCTCACTTTCTATGATTTGAACCTCTCCTGTGAGTCCAGTTTTAGATTCTGATGCCTCACTTCAGGTTAACTGTATACCTTGCACCTTGTTATTGTCGATGAAACACAGAAATTGCATCCGAATTTAATACAAAATGCACAATGCTTACTTTCGTACAAGAGGACTGACACTTAAACTTTCTATGATTTGAACCTCTCCTGTGAGTCCAGTTTTAGATTCCGATGCTTCAATTCAGGTTTACTGAACCCCTTGGACCTTCTTATTGACGAGAAACACAGAAATTGCATAGGAAATAAATTCAAATGGCAAAACGCCGAGTTAAGTAAAAGAGGACTGACACTCTCACTTTCTATGATTTAAACCTCTCCTATGAGTCCAGTTTTAGATTCAGATGCTTCCCTTCAGGTTTACTGCACACTTTGCACCTTCTTATTGACGATGAAACACAGAAATTGCATCCGAATTTAATACAGAAGGCTCAGTGCCGACTGAAGTAAAAAAGGACTGACACTCTCACTTTCTATGATTTGAAACTCTCCTGTGAGTCCAGTTTTAGAGTCCGATGTTTCGCTTGAGGTTTACTGTATACCTTGCACCTTCTTATTGACGATGAAACACAGAAATTGCATCGGAATTAAATTCAAAAGGAACAATGCCGACCTAAGTGCAAGAGGACTGACACTCTAACTTTCTATGATTCGAACCTCTCCTGTGAGTCCAGTTTTAGATTCCGATGCTTCATTCACGGTTTACTGTATCCCTTCTACCTTCTTACTGACGATGAATCACAGTAATTGCATCCGAATTTAATACAAAGGGCACAATACCGACTTAAGTACAGGAGGAGTGAAACTCTAACTTTCTATGATTTGAACCTCTCCTGTGAGTCCAGTTTTAGATTCCGATGCTTAACTTCAGGTTTACTGTTTCCCTTGGACCTTCTTGTTGACGATGAAACACAGAAATGGCATCCGAATTTAATACAAATGGCACAATGTCGACTTAAGTACAAGAGGACTGACACTCTCACTTTCTATGATTTGAACCTATCCTGTGAGTCCAGTTTTAGATTACGATGCTTCACTTCAGGTTTGCTGTATCCCTTGGACGTTCTTACTGACGATGAAACACAGAAATTGCATCCGAATTTAATACAAAATGCACAATGCCGACTTAAGTAAAAGAGGACTGACACTCTATCTTGCTATGATTTGAACCTCTCCTGTGAGTCCAGTTTTAGATTCCGATGCTTCACTTCAGGTTTACTGTATACTTTGGTCCTTCTTATTGACGATGAAACACACAAATTGCATCCGAATTCAATACAAAAGGCACAATGCCGACTTAAGTACAAGACGACTAACTCTCTCACTTTCTATGATTTGAACCTCTCCTGTGAGTCCAGTTTTAGAATCCCTTGCTTCACTTCTGGTTTACTGTATACCTTGCTCCTTCTTATTGACGATGAAACACAGAAATTCCATCGGAATTAAATTCAAAAGGCACAATGCCGACATAAGTACAAGGGGACTGACACTCTAACTATCTAAGATTTGAACCTCTCTAGTGAGGCCAGTTTCAGATTCCGATGCTTCACTTCAGGTTTACTGTATACCATGCACCTTCTTATTGACAATGAAACACAGAAATTGCATCGGAATTAAATTCAAAAGGCACATTGCCGACATAAGTACAAGAGGACTGACACTCTAACTTTCTATGATTTGAACCTCTCCTGTGAGTCCAGTTTTAGATTCCGATGCTTCACTTCAGGTTTACTGTATACCTTGCACCTTCTTATTGACGATGAAACACAGAAATTGCATGGAATTAAATTCAAAAGGCACAATGCCGACTTAAGTACAAGAGGACTGACACTCTAACTATCTATGATTTGAACCTCTCCTGTTAGTCCAGTTTCAGATTCCGATGCTTCACTTCAGGTTTACTGTATCCCTTGGACCTTCTAATTGACGATGAAACACACAAATTGCATCCGAATTTAATACAAATGGCACAATGCCGAATTAAGTACAAGAGGACTGACACTCTCATTTTCTATGATTTGAACCTCTACTGTGAGTCCAGTTTAAGATTCCGATGCTTCACTTCAGGTTTACTGTATACCTTGCACCTTCTTATTGACTAAGAAACACAGAATTTGCTTTCTAATTTCATACAAAAGGCACAATGCCGACTTAAGCACAAGAGGACTGACACTCTCCCTTTCTATGATTTGAACCTCTCCTGTGAGTCCAGTTTTAGATTCCGATGCTTCACTTCAGGTTTACTGTATACCTTGCACCTTCCTATTGACGATGAAACACAGAAATTGCATCCGAATTTAGTACAAAGGGCACAATGCCGACTTAGGTACAAGAGGACTGACACTCTCACTTTCTACGATTTGAACCACCCCTGTGAGTCCAGTTTTAGATTCCGATGCTTCACTTCAGGTTTACTGTATACCTTGCACCTTCTTATTGACGATGAAACACATAAATTGCATCCGAATTTAATACAAAATGCACAATGCCGACTTAAGTACAAGAGGACTGACACTCTAACTTTCTATGATTTGAACCTCTCCTGTGAGTCTAGTTTTAGATTCCGATGCTTCACTTTAGCTTTACTGTATTCTTTGGACCTTCTTATTGACGATAAAACACAGAAGTTGCAACCGAATTTAGTACAAAAGGCACAATGCCGAATTAAGTACAAGAGGACTGACACTCTAACTTTCTATGAGTTGAACCTCTCCTTTGAGTCCAGTTTTAGATTCCGATGCTTCACTTCAGGTTTACTGTATCAAAATGGTTCAAATGGCTCTGAGCACAATGGGACTCAACTGCTGAGGTCATTAGTCCCCTAGAACTTAGAACTAGTTAAACCTAACTAACCTAAGGACATCACACACATCCATGCCCGAGGCAGGATTCGAACCTGCGACCGTAGCGGTCTTGCGGTTCCAGACTGCAGCGCCTTTAGCCGCACGGCCACTTCGGCCGGCTTTACTGTATCCCTTGGACCTTCTTATTGACGATGAAACACAGAAATTGCATCCTAATTTAGTACAATATTCACAATACCGGCTTAAGTACAAGAGGACTGACACTCTCACTTTCTACGACTTGAACCTCTCCTGTGAGTCCAGTTTTAGATTCCGATGCTTCACTTCAGGTTTACTGTATCCCTTGGACCTTCGTTTTGATGATGAAACACAGAAATTGCATCTGAATTTAATACAAAAGGCACAATGCCTACTTAAGTAAAAGAGGACTGACACTCTCACTTTCTATGAATCGAACCTCTCCTGTGAGTCCAGTTTTAGATTCCGATGCTTCACTTAAAGTTTACTGTATATCTTGCACCTTCTTATTGACGACGAAACACAGAAATTGCATCCAAATTTAATACAAAAGGCACAATGCCGACTTAAGTACAAGATGGACTGACACTCTCACTTTCTACGATTTGAACCACCCCTGTGAGTCCAAATTTAGATTCCGATGCTTCACTTCAGGTTTACCGTATACCTTGCACCTTCTTATTGACGATGAAACACAGAAATTGCATTCGAATTGAATACAAAAGCCACAATGCCGACTTAAGTACAAGAGGACTGACACTCTCACTTTCTACGATTTGAAACTCTCCTGTGAGTCCAGTTTTAGATTCCGCTGCTTCACGTCAAGATTACTGTATACCTTGCACCTTTTTATTGAGGATGAAACACATAAATTGCATCCGAATTTAATACAAAATGCACATTGCCGACTTTAGTACAAGAGGACCTACTATGATTTGAACCTCTCCTGTGAGTCTAGTTTAAGATTCCGATGCTTCACTTTAGCTTTACTGTATTCCTTGGACCTTCTTATTGACGGTAGAACACAGAAATTGCAACCGAATTTAATACCAAATGCATAATGTCGACTTAAGTACAAGAGGACTGACACTCTAACTTTCTATGAGTTGAACGTCTCCTGTGTGTCCAGTTTTAGATTCCGATGCTTCACTTCAGGTTTATTGTATACCGTGCACCTTCTTATTGACGATGAAACACAGAAATTGCATCCGAATTTAATACAAAAGGCACAATGCCGACATAAGTACAAGAGGACTGACACTCTCACTTTCTATGATTTGAACCTCTCCTGTGAGTTCGGTTTTAGATTCCGATGCTTCACTTCAGGTTTACTGTATTCCTTGGACCTTCTTATTGACGGTAGAACACAGAAATTGCAACCGAATTTAATACCAAATGCATAATGTCGACTTAAGTACAAGAGGACTGACACTCTACCTCTCATTGATTTGAACCTCTCCTGTGAGTCCAGTTTTAGAATCCGATGCTTCACTTCAGGTTTACTGAATACCTCGGACCTTCTTATTGACGATGAAACACAGAAATTGCATCCGAATTGATTTCAAAAGGCACAATGCCGACTTACGTACAAGAGGGCTGACACTCTAACTTTCTATGATTTGAACCTTTCCTGTGAGTTCAGTTTCAGATTCCGATGCTTCACTTCAGGTTTACTGTATACCTTGGTCTTTCTTATTGACGATGAAACACAGACTTTGCATCCGAATTCAATACAAAAGGCACAATGCCGACTTAAGTACAAGTCGACTGACTCTCTCACTTTCTATGATTTGAACCTCTCCTGTGAGTCCAGTTTTAGAAGCCGATGCTTCACTTCTGGTTTACTGTATACCTTGCTCCTTCGTACTGACGATGAAACACAGAGATTCCATCGGAATTAAATTCAAAAGGCACAATGCCGACTTAAGTACAAGGGGACTGACACTCTAACTTTCTAAGATTTGAACCTCTCCAGTGAGGCCAGTTTTAGATTCCGATGTTTCACTTCAGGTTTACTGTATACCTTGCACCTTCTTATTGACAATGAAACACAGATACTGAATCGGAATTAAATTCAAAAGGAACAATGCCGACTTAAGTACACGAGGACTGACACTCTAACTTTCTATGATTTGAACCTCTCCTGTGAGTCCAGTTTTAGATTCCGATGCTTCACTTCAGGTTTACTGTATACCTTGCACCTTCTTATTGACGATGAACCACAGAAATTGCATCGGAATCAAATTCAAAAGGCACAATGCCGACTTAGGTACAAGAGGACTGACACTCTAACTATCTATGATTTGAACCTCTCCAGTGAGTCCAGTTTTAGATTCCGATGCTTCACTTCAGGTTTACTGTATCCCTTGGACCTTCTAATTGACGATGAAACAAAGCAATTGCATCCGAATTTAATACAAAAGGCACAATGCCGACATAAGTACAAGAGGACTGACACGATCCCTTTCTATGATTAGAACCACTCCTGTGAGTCCAGTGTTGGATTCCGAGGCTTCACTTCAGGTTTACTGTATCCCTTGGACCTTCTTATTGACGATGAAATGCCGAAATTGCATCCGGATTTAATACAAAAGGCACAATGCCGACGTAAGTAAAAGAGGACTGACACTCTCTCTTTCTATGATTTCAACCTCTCCTGTGAGTCCAGTTTTACATTCCGATGCTTTTCTTCAGGTATACTGTATACCTTGGACCTTCTTATTGACGATGAAACACAGAAATTCCATGCGAATTTAATATAAAAGGCATAATGCCGACATAAGTAAAAGAGGACTGACACTCTCTCTTTCTATGATTTGAACCTCTCCTGTGAGTCTAGTTATAGATTCCGATGCTTCACTTCAGTTTTACTGTATCCCTTGGACCTTCTCATTGACGATGAAACACAGATATTGCATCCGAATTAATTACAAAAGGCACAATGCCGGTTTAAGTACAAGAGGACTGACACTCTCACTTTCTACGATTTGAACCTCCCCTGTGAGTCCAGTTTTAGATTCCGATGCTTCACTTCAGGTTTACTGTATTGCTTGCACCTTCTTATTGACGATGAAAAACAGAAATTGCATTCGAATTGAATACTAAAGCCACAATGCCCTCTTAAGTACAAGAGGACTGACACTCAAACTTTCTATGATTTGAACCTCTCCTGTGAGTCATGTTTTAGATTCCGATGCTTGACTTCAGGTTTACTGTATACCTTGCACCTTCTTATTGACGATGAAACACAGATATTACATCCGAATCAAATACAAAAGGCACAATGCCGACTTAGGTACAAAAGGACTGACACTCTCACTTTCTATGATTAGAACCTCTCCTGTGAGTTCAGTTTTAGATTCCGATTCTTCTCTTAGATTTACTGTATCCCTTGGACCTTCTTATTGACGATGAAACAGAGAAATTGCATCCGAATGTAATACAATATTCACAATGCCGACTTAAGTACAAGAGGACCGACACTCTCACTTTCTACGATTTGAACCTCTCCTGTGAGTCCAGTTTTAGATTCCGATGCTTCACTTCAGGTTTACTGTATACCTTGCACCTTCTTTTTGACGATGAAACACAGAAATTGCATCCGAATTTAATACAAAAGGCACAATGCCGACTTAAGTTCAAGAGGACTGACACTCTCATTTTCTATGATTTGAACCTCTACTGTGAGTCCAGTTTAAGATTCCGATGCTTCACTTCAGGTTTACTGTATACCTTGCACCTTCTTATTGACTAAGAAACACAGAATTTGCTTTCTAATTTCATACAAAAGGCACAATGCCGACTTAAGCACAAGAGGACTGACACTCTCCCTTTCTATGATTTGAACCTCTCCTGTGAGTCCAGTTTTAGATTCCGATGCTTCACTTCAGGTTTACTGTATACCTTGCACCTTCCTATTGACGATGAAACACAGAAATTGCATCCGAATTTAGTACAAAGGGCACAATGCCGACTTAAGTACAAGAGGACTGACACTCTCACTTTCTACGATTTGAACCACCCCTGTGAGTCCAGTTTTAGATTCCGATGCTTCACTTCAGGTTTACTGTATACCTTGCACCTTCTTATTGACGATGAAACACATAAATTGCATCCGAATTTAATACAAAATGCACAATGCCGACTTAAGTACAAGAGGACTGACACTCTAACTTTCTATGATTTGAACCTCTCCTGTGAGTCTAGTTTTAGATTCCGATGCTTCACTTTAGCTTTACTGTATTCTTTGGACCTTCTTATTGACGATAAAACACAGAAGTTGCAACCGAATTTAGTACAAAAGGCACAATGCCGAATTAAGTACAAGAGGACTGACACTCTAACTTTCTATGAGTTGAACCTCTCCTTTGAGTCCAGTTTTAGATTCCGATGCTTCACTTCAGGTTTACTGTATCAAAATGGTTCAAATGGCTCTGAGCACAATGGGACTCAACTGCTGAGGTCATTAGTCCCCTAGAACTTAGAACTAGTTAAACCTAACTAACCTAAGGACATCACACACATCCATGCCCGAGGCAGGATTCGAACCTGCGACCGTAGCGGTCTTGCGGTTCCAGACTGCAGCGCCTTTAGCCGCACGGCCACTTCGGCCGGCTTTACTGTATCCCTTGGACCTTCTTATTGACGATGAAACACAGAAATTGCATCCTAATTTAGTACAATATTCACAATACCGGCTTAAGTACAAGAGGACTGACACTCTCACTTTCTACGACTTGAACCTCTCCTGTGAGTCCAGTTTTAGATTCCGATGCTTCACTTCAGGTTTACTGTATCCCTTGGACCTTCGTTTTGATGATGAAACACAGAAATTGCATCTGAATTTAATACAAAAGCACAATGCCTACTTAAGTAAAAAGAGGACTGACACTCTCACTTTCTATGAATCGAACCTCTCCTGTGAGTCCAGTTTTAGATTCCGATGCTTCACTTAAAGTTTACTGTATATCTTGCACCTTCTTATTGACGACGAAACACAGAAATTGCATCCAAATTTAATACAAAAGGCACAATGCCGACTTAAGTACAAGATGGACTGACACTCTCACTTTCTACGATTTGAACCACCCCTGTGAGTCCAAATTTAGATTCCGATGCTTCACTTCAGGTTTACCGTATACCTTGCACCTTCTTATTGACGATGAAACACAGAATTGCATTCGAATTGAATACAAAAGCCACAATGCCGACTTAAGTACAAGAGGACTGACACTCTCACTTTCTACGATTTGAAACTCTCCTGTGAGTCCAGTTTTAGATTCCGCTGCTTCACGTCAAGATTACTGTATACCTTGCACCTTTTTATTGAGGATGAAACACATAAATTGCATCCGAATTTAATACAAAATGCACATTGCCGACTTTAGTACAAGAGGACCTACTATGATTTGAACCTCTCCTGTGAGTCTAGTTTAAGATTCCGATGCTTCACTTTAGCTTTACTGTATTCCTTGGACCTTCTTATTGACGGTAGAACACAGAAATTGCAACCGAATTTAATACCAAATGCATAATGTCGACTTAAGTACAAGAGGACTGACACTCTAACTTTCTATGAGTTGAACGTCTCCTGTGTGTCCAGTTTTAGATTCCGATGCTTCACTTCAGGTTTATTGTATACCGTGCACCTTCTTATTGACGATGAAACACAGAAATTGCATCCGAATTTAATACAAAAGGCACAATGCCGACATAAGTACAAGAGGACTGACACTCTCACTTTCTATGATTTGAACCTCTCCTGTGAGTTCGGTTTTAGATTCCGATGCTTCACTTCAGGTTTACTGTATTCCTTGGACCTTCTTATTGACGGTAGAACACAGAAATTGCAACCGAATTTAATACCAAATGCATAATGTCGACTTAAGTACAAGAGGACTGACACTCTACCTCTCATTGATTTGAACCTCTCCTGTGAGTCCAGTTTTAGAATCCGATGCTTCACTTCAGGTTTACTGAATACCTCGGACCTTCTTATTGACGATGAAACACAGAAATTGCATCCGAATTGATTTCAAAAGGCACAATGCCGACTTACGTACAAGAGGGCTGACACTCTAACTTTCTATGATTTGAACCTTTCCTGTGAGTTCAGTTTCAGATTCCGATGCTTCACTTCAGGTTTACTGTATACCTTGGTCTTTCTTATTGACGATGAAACACAGACTTTGCATCCGAATTCAATACAAAAGGCACAATGCCGACTTAAGTACAAGTCGACTGACTCTCTCACTTTCTATGATTTGAACCTCTCCTGTGAGTCCAGTTTTAGAAGCCGATGCTTCACTTCTGGTTTACTGTATACCTTGCTCCTTCGTACTGACGATGAAACACAGAGATTCCATCGGAATTAAATTCAAAAGGCACAATGCCGACTTAAGTACAAGGGGACTGACACTCTAACTTTCTAAGATTTGAACCTCTCCAGTGAGGCCAGTTTTAGATTCCGATGTTTCACTTCAGGTTTACTGTATACCTTGCACCTTCTTATTGACAATGAAACACAGATACTGAATCGGAATTAAATTCAAAAGGAACAATGCCGACTTAAGTACACGAGGACTGACACTCTAACTTTCTATGATTTGAACCTCTCCTGTGAGTCCAGTTTTAGATTCCGATGCTTCACTTCAGGTTTACTGTATACCTTGCACCTTCTTATTGACGATGAACCACAGAAATTGCATCGGAATCAAATTCAAAAGGCACAATGCCGACTTAGGTACAAGAGGACTGACACTCTAACTATCTATGATTTGAACCTCTCCAGTGAGTCCAGTTTTAGATTCCGATGCTTCACTTCAGGTTTACTGTATCCCTTGGACCTTCTAATTGACGATGAAACAAAGCAATTGCATCCGAATTTAATACAAAAGGCACAATGCCGACATAAGTACAAGAGGACTGACACGATCCCTTTCTATGATTAGAACCACTCCTGTGAGTCCAGTGTTGGATTCCGAGGCTTCACTTCAGGTTTACTGTATCCCTTGGACCTTCTTATTGACGATGAAATGCCGAAATTGCATCCGGATTTAATACAAAAGGCACAATGCCGACGTAAGTAAAAGAGGACTGACACTCTCTCTTTCTATGATTTCAACCTCTCCTGTGAGTCCAGTTTTACATTCCGATGCTTTTCTTCAGGTATACTGTATACCTTGGACCTTCTTATTGACGATGAAACACAGAAATTCCATGCGAATTTAATATAAAAGGCATAATGCCGACATAAGTAAAAGAGGACTGACACTCTCTCTTTCTATGATTTGAACCTCTCCTGTGAGTCTAGTTATAGATTCCGATGCTTCACTTCAGTTTTACTGTATCCCTTGGACCTTCTCATTGACGATGAAACACAGATATTGCATCCGAATTAATTACAAAAGGCACAATGCCGGTTTAAGTACAAGAGGACTGACACTCTCACTTTCTACGATTTGAACCTCCCCTGTGAGTCCAGTTTTAGATTCCGATGCTTCACTTCAGGTTTACTGTATTGCTTGCACCTTCTTATTGACGATGAAAAACAGAAATTGCATTCGAATTGAATACTAAAGCCACAATGCCCTCTTAAGTACAAGAGGACTGACACTCAAACTTTCTATGATTTGAACCTCTCCTGTGAGTCATGTTTTAGATTCCGATGCTTGACTTCAGGTTTACTGTATACCTTGCACCTTCTTATTGACGATGAAACACAGATATTACATCCGAATCAAATACAAAAGGCACAATGCCGACTTAGGTACAAAAGGACTGACACTCTCACTTTCTATGATTAGAACCTCTCCTGTGAGTTCAGTTTTAGATTCCGATTCTTCTCTTAGATTTACTGTATCCCTTGGACCTTCTTATTGACGATGAAACAGAGAAATTGCATCCGAATGTAATACAATATTCACAATGCCGACTTAAGTACAAGAGGACCGACACTCTCACTTTCTACGATTTGAACCTCTCCTGTGAGTCCAGTTTTAGATTCCGATGCTTCACTTCAGGTTTACTGTATACCTTGCACCTTCTTTTTGACGATGAAACACAGAAATTGCATCCGAATTTAATACAAAAGGCACAATGCCGACTTAAGTTCAAGAGGACTGACACTCTAACTTTCTATGATTTGAACCTCTCCGGTGAGTCCAGTTCTAGATTCCGATGCTTCACTTCAGGTTTACTGTATCCCTTGGACCTTCTTATTGACAATGAAAGACAGAAATTGCATCCAAATTTAATAAAGAAGGCACAATGCCGACTTAAGTAAAAGCGGACTGACACTCTCACTTTCTACGATTTGAACCAGACTTGTGAGGCCAGTTTCTGATTCCGATGCTTCACTTCAGGTTACTGTATAACTTGCACCTTCTTATTGACGATGATACACAGAAATTGCATCCGAATTTAGTACAAAAGGCACAATGCCGATTTAAGTACAAGAGGACTGACATTTCCACTTTCTACGATTTGAACCTCTCCTGTGAGTCCAGTTTTAGAATCCGATGCTTCACTTCAGGTTTACTGTATACCTTGCACCTTCTTATTGAGGATGAAACACATAAATTGCAACCGAATTTAATACAAAATGCACAATGCCGACTTAAGTACAAGAGGACTTTCTATGATTTGAACCTCTCCTGTGAGTCTAGTTTAAGATTCCGATGCTTCACTTTAGCTTTACTGTATTCCTTGGACCTTCTTATTGACGATAAAACACAGAAATTGCAACCGAATTTAATACCAAAGGCACAATGTCGACTTAAGTATAAGAGGACTGACACTCTAACTTTCTATGAGTTGAACGTCTCCTGTGTGTCCAGTTTTAGATTCCGATGCTTCACTTCAGGTTTATTGTATACCGTGCACCTTCTTATTAACGATGAAGCACAGAAATTGCATCCGAATTTAATACAAAATGCACAATGCCGAATAAGTACAAGAGGACTGACACTCTCACTTTCTATGATTTGAACCTCTCCTGTGTGCTCAGTTTTAGATTCCAATGCTTCACTTCAGGTTTACTGTATCCCTTGGACCTTCTTATTGACGGTGAAACACAGAAATTGCATTCGAATTTAATACAATATTCACAATGCCGACTTAAGTACAAGAGGACTGACACTCTATCTTTCATTGATTTGAACCTCTCCTGTGAGTCCAGTTTTAGATTCCGATGCTTCACTTCAGGTTTACTGTATACCTTGGACCTTCTTATTGACGATGAAACACCGAAATTGCATCCGAATTGAGTTCAAAAGGCACAATGCCGACTTACGTTCAAGAGGGCTGACACTCTAACTTTCTATGATTTGAACCTTTCCTGTGAGTTCAGTTTTAGATTCCGATGCTTCACTTCAGGTTTACTGTATACCTTGGTCCTTCTTATTGACGATGAAACACAGACTTTGCATCCGAATTCAATACAAAAGGCACAATGCCGACTTAAGTACAAGTCGACTGACTCTCTCACTTTCTATGATTTGAACCTCTCCTGTGAGTCCAGTTTTAGAATCCGATACTTCACTTCTGGTTTACTGTATACCTTGCTCCTTCGTATTGACGATGAACCACAGAGACTCCATCGGAATAAAATTCAAAAGGCACAATGCCGACTTAAGTACAAGGGGACTGACACTCTAACTTTCTAAGATTTGAACCTCTCCAGTATGGCCAGTTTTAGATTCCGATGCTTCACTTCAGGTTTACTGTATACCTTGCACCTTCTTATTGACAATGAAACACAGAAATTGCATCGGAATCAAATTCAAAAGGCACAATGCCGACTTAGGTACAAGAGGACTGACACTCTAACTATCTATGATTTGAACCTCTCCAGTGAGTCCAGTTTTAGATTCCGATGCTTCACTTCAGGTTTACTGTATTTCTTGCACCTTCTTATTGACGATGAAAAACAGAAATTGCATTCGAATTGAATACAAAAGCCACAATGCCCTCTTAAGTACAAGAGGACTGACACTCTAACTTTCTATGATTTGAACCTTTCCTGTGAGTTCAGTTTTAGATTCCGATGCTTCACTTCAGGTTTACTGTATACCTTGGACCTTCTAATTGACGATGAAACACAGAAATTCCATGCGAATTTAATACAAAAGGCATAATGCCGACATAAGTAAAAGAGGACTGACACTCTCTCTTTCTATGATTTGAACCCCTCCTGTGAGTCTAGTTTTAGATTCCGATGCTTCACTTCAGTTGTACTGTATCCCTTGGACCTTCCCATTGACGATGAAACACAGATATTGCATCCGAATTAATTACAAAAGGCACAATGCCGGTTTAAGTACAAGAGGACTGACACTCTCACTTTCTACGATTTGAACCTCCCCTGTGAGTCCAGTTTTAGATTCCGATGCTTCACTTCAGGTTTACTGTATTGCTTGCACCTTCTTATTGACGATGAAAAACAGAAATTGCATTCGAATTGAATACAAAAGCCACAATGCCCTCTTAAGTACAAGAGGACTGACACTCTAACTTTCTATGATTTGAACCTCTCCTGTGAGTCCAGTTTTAGATTCCGATGCTTCACTTCAGGTTTACTGTATACCTTGCACCTTCTTATTGACGATGAAACACAGATATTACATCCGAATTTAATACAAAAGGCACAATGCCGACATAAGTACAAGAGGACTGACACGCTCCCTTTCTATGATTAGAACCACTCCTGTGAGTCCAGTGTTAGATTCCGAGGCTTCACTTCAGGTTTACTGTATCCCTTGGACCTTCTTATTGACGATGAAATGCCGAAATTGCATCCGGATTTAGTACAAAAGGCACAATGCAGACGTAAGTAAAAGAGGACTGACACTCTCTCTTTCTATGATTTCAACCTCTCCTGTGAGTCCAGTTTTAGATTCCGATGCTTTTCTTCAGGTTTACTGTATACCTTGGACCTTCTTATTGACGATGAAACACAGAAATTCCATGCGAATTTAATACAAAAGGCATAATGCCGACATAAGTAAAAGAGGACTGACACTCTCTCTTTCTATGATTTGAACCCCTCCTGTGAGTCTAGTTTTAGATTCCGATGCTTCACTTCAGTTTTACTGTATCCCTTGGACCTTCCCATTGACGATGAAACACAGATATTGCATCCGAATTAATTACAAAAGGCACAATGCCGGTTTAAGTACAAGAGGACTGACACTCTCACTTTCTACGATTTGAACCTCCCCTGTGAGTCCAGTTTTAGATTCCGATGCTTCACTTCAGGTTTACTGTATTGCTTGCACCTTATTATTGACGATGAAAAACAGAAATTGCATTCGATTTGAATACAAAAGCCACAATGCCCTCTTAAGTATAAGAGGACTGACACTCTAACTTTCTATGATTTGAACCTCTCCTGTGAGTCCAGTTTTAGATTCCGATGCTTCACTTCAGGTTTACTGTATACCTTGCACCTTCTTATTGACGATGAAACACAGATATTACATCCGAATTAAATACAAAAGGCACAATGCCGACTTAGGTACAAAAGGACTGACACTCTCACTTTCTATGATTAGAACCTCTCCTGTGAGTTCAGTTTTAGATTCCGATTCTTCTCTTAGATTTACTGTATCCCTTGGACCTTCTTATTGACGATGAAACAGAGAAATTGCATCCGAATGTAATACAATATTCACAATGCCGACTTAAGTACAAGAGGACCGACACTCTCACTTTCTACGATTTGAACCTCTCCTGTGAGTCCAGTTTTAGATTCCGATGCTTCACTTCAGGTTTACTGTATACCTTGCACCTTCTTTTTGACGATGAAACACAGAAATTGCATCCAAATTTAATAAAAAAGGCACAATGCCGACTTAAGTAAAAGCGGACTGACACTCTCACTTTCTACGATTTGAACCAGACTTGTGAGGCCAGTTTCTGATTCCGATGCTTCACTTCAGGTTATTGTATACCTTGCACATTCTTTTTGACGATGAATCACAGAAATTGTATCCGAATTTAATACAAAAGGCACAATGCCGTCTTAATAACAAGAGGGCTGACACTCTCACTTTCTATGATTTGAACCTATCCTGTGAGTACAGTTTTAGATTCCGATCCTTCACTTCAGGTTTACTGTATACCTTGCACCTTCTTATTGACGATGAAACACAGAAATTGCATCCGAATTTAGTACAAAAGGCACAATGCCGATTTAAGTACAAGAGGACTGACATTTCCACTTTCTACGATTTGAACCTCTCCTGTGAGTCCAGTTTTAGAATCCGATGCTTCACTTCAGGTTTACTGTATACCTTGCACCTTCTTATTGAGGATGAAACACATAAATTGCAACCGAATTTAATACAAAATGCACAATGCCGACTTAAGTACAAGAGGACTTTCTATGATTTGAACCTCTCCTGTGAGTCTAGTTTAAGATTCCGATGCTTCACTTTAGCTTTACTGTATTCCTTGGACCTTCTTATTGACGATAAAACACAGAAATTGCAACCGAATTTAATACCAAAGGCACAATGTCGACTTAAGTACAAGAGGACTGACACTCTAACTTTCTATGAGTTGAACGTCTCCTGTGTGTCCAGTTTTAGATTCCGATGCTTCACTTCAGGTTTATTGTATACCGTGCACCTTCTTATTAACGATGAAGCACAGAAATTGCATCCGAATTTAATACAAAAGGCACAATGCCGAATAAGTACAAGAGGACTGACACTCTCACTTTCTATGATTTGAACCTCTCCTGTGTGTTCAGTTTTAGATTCCAATGCTTCACTTCAGGTTTACTGTATATCCCTTGGACCTTCTTATTGACGGTGAAACACAGAAATTGCATTCGAATTTAATACAATATTCACAATGCCGACTTAAGTACAAGAGGACTGACACTCTATCTTTCATTGATTTGAACCTCTCCTGTGAGTCCAGTTTTAGATTCCGATGCTTCACTTCAGGTTTACTGTATACCTCGGACCTTCTTATTGACGATGAAACACAGAAATTGCATCCGAATTGAGTTCAAAAGGCACAATGCCGACTTACGTTCAAGAGGGCTGACACTCTAACTTTCTATGATTTGAACCTTTCCTGTGAGTTCAGTTTTAGATTCCGATGCTTCACTTCAGGTTTACTGTATACCTTGGTCCTTCTTATTGACGATGAAACACAGACTTTGCATCCGAATTCAATACAAAAGGCACAATGCCGACTTAAGTACAAGTCGACTGACTCTCTCACTTTCTATGATTTGAACCTCTCCTGTGAGTCCAGTTTTAGAATCCGATACTTCACTTCTGGTTTACTGTATACCTTGCTCCTTCGTATTGACGATGAACCACAGAGATTCCATCGGAATTAAATTCAAAAGGCACAATGCCGACTTAAGTACAAGGGGACTGACACTCTAACTTTCTAAGATTTGAACCTCTCCAGTATGGCCAGTTTTAGATTCCGATGCTTCACTTCAGGTTTACTGTATACCTTGCACCTTCTTATTGACAATGAAAAAAAAAATTTGCATCGGAATTAAATTCAAAAGGCACAATGCCGACTTAAGTACAAGAGGACTGACACTCTAACTTTCTATGATTTGAACCTCTCCTGTGAGTCCAGTTTTAGATTCCGATGCTTCACTTCAGGTTTACTGTATACCTTGCACCTTCTTATTGACGATGAACCACAGAAATTGCATCGGAATCAAATTCAAAAGGCACAATGCCGACTTAGGTACAAGAGGACTGACACTCTAACTATCTATGATTTGAACCTCTCCAGTGAGTCCAGTTTATATTCCGATGCTTCACTTCAGGTTTACTGTATCCCTTGCACCTTCTAATTGACGATGAAACACAGAAATTGCATCCGAATTTAATACAAAAGGCACAACGCCGACATAAGTACAAGAGGACTGACACTCTCCCTTTCAATGATTAGAACCTCTCCTGTGAGTCCAGTGTTAGATTCCGAGGCTTCACTTCAGGTTTACTGTATCCCTTGGGCCTTCTTATTGACGATGAAATGCCGAAATTGCATCCGGATTTAATACAAAAGGCACAATGCCGACGTAAGTAAAAGAGGACTGACACTCTCTCTTTCTATGATTTCAACCTCTCCTGTGAGTCCAGTTTCAGATTCCTATGCTTTTCTTCAGGTTTACTGTATACCTTGGACCTTCTTATTGACGATGAAACACAGAAATTCCATGCGAATTTAATACAAACGGCACAATGCCGACATAAGTAAAAGAGGACTGACACTCTCTCTTTCTATGATTTGAACCTCTCCTGTGAGTCTAGTTTTAGATTCCGATGCTTCACTTCAGTTTTACTGTATCCCTTGGACCTTCTCATTGACGATGAAACACAGATATTGCATCCGAATTTAATACAAAAGGCACAACGCCGACATAAGTACAAGAGGACTGACACTCTCCCTTTCAATGATTAGAACCTCTCCTGTGAGTCCAGTGTTAGATTCCGAGGCTTCACTTCAGGTTTACTGTATCCCTTGGGCCTTCTTATTGACGATGAAATGCCGAAATTGCATCCGGATTTAATACAAAAGGCACAATGCCGACGTAAGTAAAAGAGGACTGACACTCTCTCTTTCTATGATTTCAACCTCTCCTGTGAGTCCAGTTTCAGATTCCTATGCTTTTCTTCAGGTTTACTGTATTCCTTGCACCTTCTTATTGGCGATGAAACACAGAAATTGCATTCGAATTGAATACAAAAGCCACAATGCCCACTTAAGTACAAGAGCACTGACACTCTCACTTTCTACGATTTGAAACCCTCCTGTGAGACCAGTTTTAGATTCCGATGCTTCACGTCAAGATTACTGTATACCTTGCACCTTCTTATTGAGGATGAAATACATAAATTGCATCCGAATTTAATACAAAATGCACAATGCCGACTTAAGTACAAGAGGATTGACACTCTAACTTTCTATGATTTGAACCTCTCCTGTGAGTCTAGTTTTTGATTCCCATGCTTCACTTTAGCTGTACTGTATTCCTTTGACCTTCTTATTGACGATAAAGCCCAGGAATTGCATCCGAATTTAGTACAAAAGGCACAATGCCGACATAAGTACAAGAGGACTGACACACTATCTTTCTATGAGTGGAACCTCTCCTGTGAGTTCAGTTTTAGATTCCGATGCTTCTCTTAGATTTACTGTATCCCTTGGACCTTGTTATTGACGATGAAACACAGAAATTGTATCCGAATTCAATACAAAAGGCACAATGCCGTCTTAATAACAAGAGGGCTGACACTCTCACTTTCTATGATTTGAACCTCTGCTGTGAGTACAGTTTTAGATTCCGATCCTTCACTTCAGGTTTCGGTATACCTTGCACCTTCTTATTGACGATGAAACACAGAAATTGCATCCGAATTTAGTACAAAAGGCACAATGCCGATTTAAGTACAAGAGGACTGACATTTTCACTTTCTACGATTTGAACCTCTCCTGTGAGTCCAGTTTTAGAATCCGATGCTTCACTTCAGGATTACTGTATACCTTGCACCTTCTTAATGACGATGAAACACAGAAATTGCATCCGAATTTAATACAAAATCCACAATGCCAACTTAAGTACAAGAGGACTGACACTCTCACTTTCTACGATTTGAACCTCTCCTGTGAGTTCAGTTTTAGATTCCGATGCTTCACTTCAGGTTTACTGTATATCTCACACCTTCTTATTGAAGATGAAACACAGAAATTGCACCCGAATTTAATACAAAAGGCACAATGTCGACTAAAGTACAAGAGTACTGACACTCGCACGTTGTACGTTTTGAACCTGTCCTGTGAGTCCAGTTTTAGATTCCGATGCTTCACTTCAGGTTTACTGTATACCTTGCACCTTCTTATTGACGATGAAACACAGAAATTGCATCCGAATTTAATACAAAATCCACAATGCCGACTTAAGTACAAGAGGACTGACACTCCCACTTTCTTTGATTTGAACCTCTCCTGTGAGTCCAGTTATAGATTCCGATGCTTTACTTCAGGTTTACTGTATCCCTTGGACCTTCTTATTGACGATGAAACACAGAGTTTGCATCCGAACTCAATACAAAAGGCACAATGCCGACTTAAGTACCAGACGACTGACTCTCTCACTTTCTATGATTTGAACCTCTCCTGTGAGTCCAGTTGTAGATTCCGATGGTTCACTTCAAGTTTACTGTATACCTTGCACCTTCTTTTTGACGATGAAACACAGAAATTGCATCCGAATTTAATACAAAAGGCACAAAGCCGATTTAAGTACAAGAGGACTGACACCTTCAGTTTCTACGATTTGAACCTTTCCTGTGAGTCCAGTTGTAGATTCCGATGCTTCACTTCAAGTTTACTGTCTCCCCTGGACCTTCTTATTGACGATGAAACACAGAGTTTGCATCCGAATTTAATACAAGAGGCACAATGCCGACTTATGTACAAGAGGACTGACACTCTAATTTTCTATGATTTGAACCTCTCCTGTGAGACCAGTTTTAGATTCCGATGCTTCACTTCAGGATTACTGTATCCCTTGGACTTTTTTATTGACGATGAAACACAGAAATTGCATCCGAATTTAATAAAAAAGGCACAAAGCCGACTTAAGTAAAAGAGGACTGACACTCTCAGTTTCTACGATTTGAACCTCTCCAGTGAGTCCAGTTTTAGATTCCGATTCTTCACTTCAGGTTTACTGTATACCTTGCACCTTCTTTTTGACGATGAAACACAGAAATTGCATCCGAATTTAATACAAAATGCACAATGCCGACTTAAGTAAAAGAGGACTGACACTTGCACTTTCTACGATTTGAACCTCTACTGTGAGTCCAGTTTTAGATTCTAATGCTTCACTTCAGGTTTGCTGTTACCTTGCACCTTCTTTTTATCGATAAAACACAGAAATTGCATCCGAATTTGGTACAATAGGCACAATGCCGATTTAAGTACAAGAGGACTGACACTTTCACTTTCTACGAGTTTAACATTTCCTGTGAGTCCAGTTTTAGATTCCGATGCTTCACTTCAGGTTTACTGTATACCTTGCACCTTCTTTTTGACGATGAAACAGAGAAATTGCATCCGAATTTAATACAAAAGGCACAATGCCGACTTAAGTTCAAGAGGACTGACACTCTCACTTTCTACGATTTGAACCTCTCCTGTAAGTCCAGTTTTAGATTCCGATGCTTCACTTCAGGTTTACTGTATCCCATGGACCTTCTTATTGACGATGTAACACAGAGTTTGCATCCGAATTTAATACAAAAGGCACAATGCCGACTTAAGTACAAGGGAACTGACACTCTAACTTTCTATGATTTGAACCTCTCCTGTGAGTCCACTTTTAGATTCCGATGCTTCACTTCAAGATTACTGTATCCCTTGGACCTTCTTATTGACGATGAAACATAGAAATTGCATCCGAATTTAATACATAAGGCACAATGCCGACTTAAGTAAAAGAGGACTGACACTTGCACTTTCTACGATTTGAACCTCTACTGTGAGTCCAGTTTTAGATTCCAATGCTTCACTTCAGGTTTACTGTTACCTTGCACCTTCTTTTTATCGATAAAACACAGAAATTGCATCCGAATTTGGTACAATAGGCGCAATGCCGATTTAAGTACAAGAGGACTGACACTTTCACTTTCTACGAGTTTAACATTTCCTGTGAGTCCAGTTTTAGATTCCGATGCTTCACTTCAGGTTTACTGTATACCTTGCACCTTCTTATTGACGATGAAACACAGAAATTCCATCCGAATTTAATACAAAATGCACAATGCCGACTTAAGTACAAGAAGACTGACATTCTCACTTTCTACGATTTGAACCTCTCCTGTGAGTCCAGTTTTAGATTCCGAAGCTTCACTTCAGGTTTACTGTATACCTTGCACCTTCTTATTGACGATGAAACACAGAAATTGCATCCGAATTTAGTACAAAAGGCACAATGCGATTTAAGTACAAGAGGACTGACATTTTCACTTTCTACGATTTGAACCTCTCCTGTGAGTCCAGTTTTAGAATCCGATGCTTCACTTCAGGATTACTGTATACCTTGCACCTTCTTATTGACGATGAAACACAGAAATTGCATCCGAATTTAATACAAAATCCACAATGCCAACTTAAGTACAAGAGGACTGACACTCTGACTTTCTACGATTTGAACCTCTCCAGTGAGTTCAGTTTTAGATTCCGATGCTTCACTTCAGGTTTACTGTATATCTCGCACCTTCTTATTGACGACGAAACACAGAAATTGCACCCGAATTTAATACAAAAGGCACAATGTCGACTAATGTACAAGAGTTCTGACACTCGCACGTTCTACGTTTTGAACCTGTCCTGTGAGTCCAGTTTTAGATTCCGATGCTTCACTTCAGGTTTACTGTATACCTTGCACCTTCTTATTGACGATGAAACACAGAAATTGCATCCGAATTTAATACAAAATCCACAATGCCGACTTAAGTACAAGAGGACTGACACTCCCACTTTCTTGGTTTGAACCTCTCCTGTGAGTCCAGTAATAGATTCCGATGCTTTACTTCAGGTTTACTGTATCCCTTGGACCTTCTTATTGACGATGAAACACAGAGTTTGCATCCGAACTCAATACAAAAGGCACAATGCCGACTTAAGTACCAGACGACTGACTCTCTCACTTTCTGTGATTTGAACCTCTCCTGTGAGTCCAGTTTTAGATTCCAATCCTTCACTTCAGGTTTACTGTCTCCCTTGGACCTTCTTATTGACGATGAAACACAGAGTTTGCATCCGAATTTAATACAAACGGCACAATGCCGACTTAAGTAAAAGAGGACTGACACTTGCACTTTCTACGATTTGAACCTCTACTGTGAGTCCAGTTTTAGACTCCAATGCTTCACTTCAGGTTTACTGTTACCTTGCACCTTCTTATTATCGATAAAACACAGAAATTGCATCCGAATTTGGTACAATAGGCACAATGCCGATTTAAGTACAAGAGGACTGACACTTTCACTTTCTACGATTTTAACATTTCCTGTGAGTTCAGTTTTTGATTCCGATGCTTCACTTCAGGTTTACTGTATACCTTGCACCTTCTTATTGACGATGAAACACAGAAATTCCATCCGAATTTAATACAAAATCCACAATGCCAACTTAAGTACAAGAGGACTGACACTCTCACTTTCTACGATTTGAACCTCTCCTGTGAGTCCAGTTTTAGATTCCGATGCTTCACTTCAGGTTTACTGTATACCATGCACAACCTTATTGACGATGAAACACAGAAATTGCATCCGAATTTATTACGAAATCCACAATGCCGACTTAAGTACAAGAGGACTGACACTCCCACTTTCTTTGATTTGAACCTCTCCTGTGAGTCCAGTTAAATTTTCCGATGCTTTACTTCAGGTTTACTGTATCCCTTGGACCTTCTTATTGACGATGAAACACAGAGTTTGCATCCGAACTCAATACAAAAGGCACAATGTCGACTATAGTACCAGACGACTGACTCTCTCACTTTCTATGACTTGAACCTCTCCTGTGAGTCCAGTTTTAGATTCCGATCCTTCACTTCAGGTTTACTGTCTCCCTTGGACGTTCTTATTGATGATGAAACACAGAGTTTCCATCTGAATTTAATACAACAGGCACAATGCCGACTTAAGTACAAGAGGACTGACACTCTCACGTTCTACGATTTGAACCTCTCCTGTGAGTCCAGTTTTCGATTCCGATGCTTCACTTCAGGTTTACTGTATCCCTTGGACTTTCTTATGGACGATGAAACACAGAAATTGCATCCGAATTTAATACAAAAGGCACAATTCCGACTTAAGTAAAAGGGGACTGACACTCTCACTTTCTATGATTTGAACCTCTCCTGTGAGTCTAGTTATAGATTCCGATGCTTCACTTCAGGTTTACTGTATACCATGCACCTTCTTATTGACGATGAAACACAGAAATTGCATCCGAATTTAATACAAAAGGCACAATTCCGACTTAAGTAAAAGGGGACTGACACTCTCACTTTCTATGATTTGAACCTCTCCTGTGAGTCCAGTTTTAGATTCCGATGCTTCACTTCAGGATTACTGTATCCCTTGGACTTTTTATTGACGATGAAACACAGAAATTGCATCCGAACTTAATAAAAAAGGCACAATGCCGACTTAAGTAAAAGAGGACTGACACTCTCACTTTCTACGATTTGAACCTCTCCAGTGAGTCCAGTTTTAGATTCCGATTCTTCACTTCAGGTTTACTGTATACCTTGCACCTTCTTTTTGACGATGAAACACAGAAATTGCATCCGAATTTAATACAAAATGCACAATGCCGACATAAGTAAAAGAGGACTGACACTTGCACTTTCTACGATTTGAACCTCTACTGTGAGTCCAGTTTTAGATTCCAATGCTTCACTTCAGGTTTACTGTTACCTTGCACCTTCTTTTTATCGATAAAACACAGAAATTGCATCCGAATTTGGTACAATAGGCACAATGCCGATTTAAGTACAAGAGGACTGACACTTTCACTTTCTACGAGTTTAACATTTCCTGTGAGTCCAGTTTTAGATTCCGATGCTTCACTTCAGGTTTACTGTATACCTTGCACCTTCTTTTTGACGATGAAACACAGAAATTGCATCCGAATTTAATACAAAAGGCACAATGCCGACTTAAGTTCAAGAGGACTGACACTCTCACTTTCTACGATTTGAACCTCTCCTGTAAGTCCAGTTTTAGATTCCGATGCTTCACTTCAGGTTTACTGTATCCCATGGACTTTCTTATTGACGATGTAACACAGAGTTTGCATCCGAATTTAATACAAAAGGCACAATGCCGACTTAAGTACAAGGGAACTGACACTCTAACTTTCTATGATTTGAACCTCTCCTGTGAGTCCACTTTTAGATTCCGATGCTTCACTTCAAAATTACTGTATCCCTTGGACCTTCTTATTGACGATGAAACATAGAAATTGCATCCGAATTTTATACATAAGGCACAATGCCGACTTAAGTAAAAGAGGACTGACACTTGCACTTTCTACGATTTGAACCTCTACTGTGAGTCCAGTTTTAGATTCCAATGCTTCACTTCAGGTTTACTGTTACCTTGCACCTTCTTTTTATCGATAAAACACAGAAATTGCATCCGAATTTGGTACAATAGGCACAATGCCGATTTAAGTACAAGAGGACTGACACTTTCACTTTCTACGAGTTTAACATTTCCTGTGAGTCCAGTTTTAGATTCCGATGCTTCACTTCAGGTTTACTGTATACCTTGCACCTTCTTATTGACGATGAAACACAGAAATTCCATCCGAATTTAATACAAAATGCACAATGCCGACTTAAGTACAAGAAGACTGACATTCTCACTTTCTACGATTTGAACCTCTCCTGTGAGTCCAGTTTTAGATTCCGAAGCTTCACTTCAGGTTTACTGTATACCTTGCACCTTCTTATTGACGATGAAACACAGAAATTGCATCCGAATTTAGTACAAAAGGCACAATGCGATTTAAGTACAAGAGGACTGACATTTTCACTTTCTACGATTTGAACCTCTCCTGTGAGTCCAGTTTTAGAATCCGATGCTTCACTTCACGATTACTGTATACCTTGCACCTTCTTATTGACGATGAAACACAGAAATTGCATCCGAATTTAATACAAAATCCACAATGCCAACTTAAGTACAAGAGGACTGACACTCTGACTTTCTACGATTTGAACCTCTCCAGTGAGTTCAGTTTTAGATTCCGATGCTTCACTTCAGGTTTACTGTATATCTCGCACCTTCTTATTGACGACGAAACACAGAAATTGCACCCGAATTTAATACAAAAGGCACAATGTCGACTAATGTACAAGAGTTCTGACACTCGCACGTTCTACGTTTTGAACCTGTCCTGTGAGTCCAGTTTTAGATTCCGATGCTTCACTTCAGGTTTACTGTATACCTTGCACCTTCTTATTGACGATGAAACACAGAAATTGCATCCGAATTTAATACAAAATCCACAATGCCGACTTAAGTACAAGAGGACTGACACTCCCACTTTCTTTGATTTGAACCTCTCCTGTGAGTCCAGTAATAGATTCCGATGCTTTACTTCAGGTTTACTGTATCCCTTGGACCTTCTTATTGACGATGAAACACAGAGTTTGCATCCGAACTCAATACAAAAGGCACAATGCCGACTTAAGTACCAGACGACTGACTCTCTCACTTTCTGTGATTTGAACCTCTCCTGTGAGTCCAGTTTTAGATTCCGATCCTTCACTTCAGGTTTACTGTCTCCCTTGGACCTTCTTATTGACGATGAAACACAGAGTTTGCATCCGAATTTAATACAAGAGGCACAATGCCGACTTAAGTACAAGAGGACTGACACTCTAATTTTCTATGATTTGAACCTCTCCTGTGAGTCCAGTTTTAGATTCCGATGCTTCACTTCAGGATTACTGTATCCCTTGGACTTTTTATTGACGATGAAACACAGAAATTGCATCCGAATTTAATAAAAAAGGCACAATGCAGACTTAGTTTAAAAGAGGACTGACACTCTCACTTTCTACGATTTGAACCTCTCCAGTGAGTCCAGTTTTAGATTCCGATTCTTCACTTCAGGTTTACTGTATACCTTGCACCTTTTTTTTGACGATGAAACACAGAAATTGCATCCGAATTTAATACAAAAGGCACAATCCGGATTTAAGTACAAGAGGACTGACACCTTCAGTTTCTACGATTTGAACCTTTCCTGTGAGTCCAGTTGTAGATTCCGATGCTTCACTTCAAGTTTACTGTATACCTGGCACCTTCTTATTGACGATGAAACACAGAAATTGCATCCGAATTTAATACAAAATGCACAATGCCGATTTACGTACAAGAGAACTAACTCTTTCACTTTCTTCGATTTGAACCTGTCCTGTGAGTCCAGTTTTAGATTCCGATGCTTCACTTCAGGTTTACTGTATCCCTTGGACCTTCTTATTGACGATGTAACACAGAGTTTGCATCCGAATTTAATACAAAAGGCACAATGCCGACTTAAGTACAAGGGAACTGACACTCTAACTTTCTATGATTTGAACCTCTCCTGTGAGTATACTTTTAGATTCCGATGCTTCACTTCAAGATTACTGTATCCCTTGGACCTTCTTATTGACGATGAAACATAGAAATTGCATCCGAATTTAATACAAACGGCACAATGCCGACTTAAGTAAAAGAGGACTGACACTTGCACTTTCTACGATTTGAACCTCTACTGTGAGTCCAGTTTTAGACTCCAATGCTTCACTTCAGGTTTACTGTTACCTTGCACCTTCTTATTATCGATAAAACACAGAAATTGCATCCGAATTTGGTACAATAGGCACAATGCCGATTTAAGTACAAGAGGACTGACACTTTCACTTTCTACGATTTTAACATTTCCTGTGAGTTCAGTTTTAGATTCCGATGCTTCACTTCAGGTTTACTGTATACCTTGCACCTTCTTATTGACGATGAAACACAGAAATTCCATCCGAATTTAATACAAAATGCACAATGCCGACTTAAGTACAAGAAGACTGACATTCTCACTTTCTACGATTTGAACCTCTCCTGTGAGTCCAGTTTTAGATTCCGATGCTTCACTTCAGGTTTACTGTATCCCTTGGACCATCTTATTGACGATGAAACACAGAGTTTGCATCCGAATTTAATACAAAAGGCATAATGCCGACTTAAGTACAAGTGGACTGACACACTAACTTTCTATGATTTGAACCTCTCCGGTGAGTCCAGTTTTAGATTCCGATGCTTCACTTCAGGTTTACTGTATCCCTTGGTCATTCTTATTGACGATGAAAGACAGAAATTGCATCCGAATTTAATAAAAAAGGCACAATGCCGACTTAAGTAAAAGCGGACTGACACTCTGACTTTCTACGATTTGAACCTCTCCTGTGAGTCCAGTTTTAGATTCCGATGCTTCACTTCTGGTTTACTGTATACCTTGCACATTCTTTTTGATGATGAAACACAGAAATTTCATCCGAATTTAGTACAAAAGGCACAATTCCGATTTAAGTACAAGAGGACTGACACTTTCACTTTCTACGATTTGAACCTCTCCTGTGAGTCCAGTTTTAGAATCCGATGCTTCACTTCAGGTTTACTGTATACCTTGCACCTTCTTATTAACGATGAAACACAGAAATTGCATCCGAATTTAATACAAAATCCACAATGCCAACCTAAGTACAAGAGGACTGACACTCTCACTTTCTACGATTTGAACCTCTCCTGTGAGTCCAGTTTTAGATTCCGATGCTTCACTTCAGGTTTACTGTATACCATGCACAACCTTATTGACGATGAAACACAGAAATTGCATCCGAATTTATTACAAAATCCTCAATGGGGACTTAAGTACAAGAGGACTGACACTCCCACTTTCTTTGATTTGAACCTCTCCTGTGAGTCCAGTTAAATTTTCCGATGCTTTACTTCAGGTTTACTGTATCCCTTGGACCTTCTTATTGTGATGAAACACAGAGTTTGCATCCGAACTCAATACAAAAGGCACAATGCCGACTATAGTACCAGACGACTGACTCTCTCACTTTCTATGATTTGAACCTCTCCTGTGAGTCCAGTTTTAGATTCCGATCCTTCACTTCAGGTTTACTGTCTCCCTTGGACCTTCTTATTGATGATGAAACACAGAGTTTCCATCTGAATTTAATACAACAGGCACAATGCCGACTTAAGTACAAGAGGACTGACACTCTCACGTTCTACGATTTGAACCTCTCCTGTGAGTCCAGTTTTCGATTCCGATGCTTCACTTCAGGTTTACTGTATCCCTTGGACTTTCTTATGGACGATGAAACACAGAAATTGCATCCGAATTTAATACAAAAGGCACAATTCCGACTTAAGTAAAAGGGGACTGACACTCTCACTTTCTATGATTTGAACCTCTCCTGTGAGTCTAGTTATAGATTCCGATGCTTCACTTCAGGTTTACTGTATACCATGCACCTTCTTATTGACGATGAAACACAGAAATTGCATCCGAATTTAATACAAAAGGCACAATTCCGACTTAAGTAAAAGGGGACTGACACTCTCACTTTCTATGATTTGAACCTCTCCTGTGAGTCCAGTTTTAGATTCCGATGCTTCACTTCAGGATTACTGTATCCCTTGGACTTTTTATTGACGATGAAACACAGAAATTGCATCCGAATTTAATAAAAAAGGCACAATGCCGACTTAAGTAAAAGAGGACTGACACTCTCACTTTCTACGATTTGAACCTCTCCAGTGAGTCCAGTTTTAGATTCCGATTCTTCACTTCAGGTTTACTGTATACCTTGCACCTTTTTTTTGACGATGAAACACAGAAATTGCATCCGAATTTAATACAAAAGGCACAATGCCGATTTAAGTACAAGAGGACTGACACCTTCAGTTTCTACGATTTGAACCTTTCCTGTGAGTCCAGTTGTAGATTCCGATGCTTCACTTCAAGTTTACTGTATACCTGGCACCTTCTTATTGACGATGAAACACAGAAATTGCATCCGAATTTAATACAAAATGCACAATGCCGATTTACGTACAAGAGAACTAACTCTTTCACTTTCTACGATTTGAACCTGTCCTGTGAGTCCAGTTTTAGATTCCGATGCTTCACTTCAGGTTTACTGTCTCCCTTGGACCTTCTTATTGATGATGAAACACAGAGTTTCCATCTGAATTTAATACAACAGGCACAATGCCGACTTAAGTACAAGAGGACTGACACTCTCACGTTCTACGATTTGAACCTCTCCTGTGAGTCCAGTTTTCGATTCCGATGCTTCACTTCAGGTTTACTGTATCCCTTGGACTTTCTTATGGACGATGAAACACAGAAATTGCATCCGAATTTAATACAAAAGGCACAATTCCGACTTAAGTAAAAGGGGACTGACACTCTCACTTTCTATGATTTGAACCTCTCCTGTGAGTCTAGTTATAGATTCCGATGCTTCACTTCAGGTTTACTGTATACCATGCACCTTCTTATTGACGATGAAACACAGAAATTGCATCCGAATTTAATACAAAAGGCACAATTCCGACTTAAGTAAAAGGGGACTGACACTCTCACTTTCTATGATTTGAACCTCTCCTGTGAGTCCAGTTTTAGATCCCGATGCTTCACTTCAGGATTACTGTATCCCTTGGACTTTTTATTGACGATGAAACACAGAAATTGCATCCGAATTTAATAAAAAAGGCACAATGCCGACTTAAGTAAAAGAGGACTGACACTCTCACTTTCTACGATTTGAACCTCTCCAGTGAGTCCAGTTTTAGATTCCGATTCTTCACTTCAGGTTTACTGTATACCTTGCACCTTTTTTTTGACGATGAAACACAGAAATTGCATCCGAATTTAATACAAAAGGCACAATGCCGATTTAAGTACAAGAGGACTGACACCTTCAGTTTCTACGATTTGAACCTTTCCTGTGAGTCCAGTTGTAGATTCCGATGCTTCACTTCAAGTTTACTGTATACCTGGCACCTTCTTATTGACGATGAAACACAGAAATTGCATCCGAATTTAATACAAAATGCACAATGCCGATTTACGTACAAGAGAACTAACTCTTTCACTTTCTACGATTTGAACCTGTCCTGTGAGTCCAGTTTTAGATTCCGATGCTTCACTTCAGGTTTACTGTATCCCTTGGACCTTCTTATTGACGATGTAACACAGAGTTTGCATCCGAATTTAATACAAAAGGCACAATGCCGACTTAAGTACAAGGGAACTGACACTCTAACTTTCTATGATTTGAACCTCTCCTGTGAGTATACTTTTAGATTCCGATGCTTCACTTCAAGATTACTGTATCCCTTGGACCTTCTTATTGACGATGAAACATAGAAATTGCATCCGAATTTAATACAAACGGCACAATGCCGACTTAAGTAAAAGACGACTGACTCTTGCACTTTCTACGATTTGAACCTCTACTGTGAGTCCAGTTTTAGATTCCAATGCTTCACTTCAGGTTTACTGTTACCTTGCACCTTCTTATTATCGATAAAACACAGAAATTGCATCCGAATTTGGTACAATAGGCACAATGCCGATTTAAGTACAAGAGGACTTACACTTTCACTTTCTACGATTTTAACATTTCCTGTGAGTTCAGTTTTAGATTCCGATGCTTCACTTCAGGTTTACTGTATACCTTGCACCATCTTATTGACGATGAAACACAGAAATTCCATCCGAATTTAATACAAAATGCACAATGCCGACTTAAGTACAAGAGGACTGACACTCTCACGTTCTACGATTTGAACCTCTCCTGTGAGTCCAGTTTTCGATTCCGATGCTTCACTTCAGGTTTACTGTATCCCTTGGACTTTCTTATGGACGATGAAACACAGAAATTGCATCCGAATTTAATACAAAAGGCACAATTCCGACTTAAGTAAAAGGGGACTGACACTCTCACTTTCTATGATTTGAACCTCTCCTGTGAGTCTAGTTATAGATTCCGATGCTTCACTTCAGGTTTACTGTATACCATGCACCTTCTTATTGACGATGAAACACAGAAATTGCATCCGAATTTAATACAAAAGGCACAATTCCGACTTAAGTAAAAGGGGACTGACACTCTCACTTTCTATGATTTGAACCTCTCCTGTGAGTCCAGTTTTAGATCCCGATGCTTCACTTCAGGATTACTGTATCCCTTGGACTTTTTATTGACGATGAAACACAGAAATTGCATCCGAATTTAATAAAAAAGGCACAATGCCGACTTAAGTAAAAGAGGACTGACACTCTCACTTTCTACGATTTGAACCTCTCCAGTGAGTCCAGTTTTAGATTCCGATTCTTCACTTCAGGTTTACTGTATACCTTGCACCTTTTTTTTGACGATGAAACACAGAAATTGCATCCGAATTTAATACAAAAGGCACAATGCCGATTTAAGTACAAGAGGACTGACACCTTCAGTTTCTACGATTTGAACCTTTCCTGTGAGTCCAGTTGTAGATTCCGATGCTTCACTTCAAGTTTACTGTATACCTGGCACCTTCTTATTGACGATGAAACACAGAAATTGCATCCGAATTTAATACAAAATGCACAATGCCGATTTACGTACAAGAGAACTAACTCTTTCACTTTCTACGATTTGAACCTGTCCTGTGAGTCCAGTTTTAGATTCCGATGCTTCACTTCAGGTTTACTGTATCCCTTGGACCTTCTTATTGACGATGTAACACAGAGTTTGCATCCGAATTTAATACAAAAGGCACAATGCCGACTTAAGTACAAGGGAACTGACACTCTAACTTTCTATGATTTGAACCTCTCCTGTGAGTATACTTTTAGATTCCGATGCTTCACTTCAAGATTACTGTATCCCTTGGACCTTCTTATTGACGATGAAACATAGAAATTGCATCCGAATTTAATACAAACGGCACAATGCCGACTTAAGTAAAAGACGACTGACTCTTGCACTTTCTACGATTTGAACCTCTACTGTGAGTCCAGTTTTAGATTCCAATGCTTCACTTCAGGTTTACTGTTACCTTGCACCTTCTTATTATCGATAAAACACAGAAATTGCATCCGAATTTGGTACAATAGGCACAATGCCGATTTAAGTACAAGAGGACTTACACTTTCACTTTCTACGATTTTAACATTTCCTGTGAGTTCAGTTTTAGATTCCGATGCTTCACTTCAGGTTTACTGTATACCTTGCACCATCTTATTGACGATGAAACACAGAAATTCCATCCGAATTTAATACAAAATGCACAATGCCGACTTAAGTACAAGAAGACTGACATTCTCACTTTCTACGATTTGAACCTCTCCTGTGAGTCCAGTTTTAGATTCCGATGCTTCACTTCAGGTTTACTGTATCCCTTGGACCATCTTATTGACGATGAAACACAGAGTTTGCATCCGAATTTAATACAAAAGGCATAATGCCGACTTAAGTACAAGTGGACTGACACACTAACTTTCTATGATTTGAACCTCTCCGGTGAGTCCAGTTTTAGATTCCGATGCTTCACTTCAGGTTTACTGTATCCCTTGGTCATTCTTATTGACGATGAAAGACAGAAATTGCATCCGAATTTAATAAAAAAGGCACAATGCCGACTTAAGTAAAAGCGGACTGACACTCTGACTTTCTACGATTTGAACCTCTCCTGTGAGTCCAGTTTTAGATTCCGATGCTTCACTTCTGGTTTACTGTATACCTTGCACATTCTTTTTGATGATGAAACACAGAAATTTCATCCGAATTTAGTACAAAAGGCACAATTCCGATTTAAGTACAAGAGGACTGACACTTTCACTTTCTACGATTTGAACCTCTCCTGTGAGTCCAGTTTTAGAATTCGATGCTTCACTTCAGGTTTACTGTATACCTTGCACCTTCTTATTAACGATGAAACACAGAAATTGCATCCGAATTTAATACAAAATCCACAATGCCAACTTAAGTACAAGAGGACTGACACTCTCACTTTCTACGATTTGAACCTCTCCTGTGAGTCCAGTTTTAGATTCCGATGCTTCACTTCAGGTTTACTGTATACCATGCACAACCTTATTGACGATGAAACACAGAAATTGCATCCGAATTTATTACAAAATCCACAATGCCGACTTAAGTACAAGAGGACTGACACTCCCACTTTCTTTGATTTGAACCTCTCCTGTGAGTCCAGTTTTAGAATCCGATGCTTTACTTCAGGTTTACTGTATCCCTTGGACCTTCTTATTGACGATGAAACACAGAGTTTGCATCCGAACTCAGTACAAAAGGCACAATGCCGACTATAGTACCAGACGACTGACTCTCTCACTTTCTATGATTTGAACCTCTCCTGTGAGTCCAGTTTTAGATTCCGATCCTTTACTTCAGGTTTACTGTCTCCCTTGGACCTTCTTATTGATGATGAAACACAGAGTTTCCATCGGAATTTAATACAACAGGCACAATGCCGACTTAAGTACAAGAGGACTGACACTCTCACGTTCTACGATTTGAACCTCTCCTGTGAGTCCAGTTTTCGATTCCGATGCTTCACTTCAGGTTTACTGTATCCCTTGGACTTTCTTATGGACGATGAAACACAGAAATTGCATCCGAATTTAATACAAAAGGCACAATTCCGACTTAAGTAAAAGGGGACTGACACTCTAACTTTCTATGATTTGAACCTCTCCTGTGAGTCTAGTTATAGATTCCGATGCTTCACTTCAGGTTTACTGTATACCATGCACCTTCTTATTGACGATGAAACACAGAAATTGCATTCGAATTTAATACAAAATCCACAATGCCGACTTAAGTACAAGAGGACTGACACTCCCACTTTCTTTGATTTGAACCTCTCCTGTGAGTCCAGTTATAGGTTCCGATCCTTCACTTCAGGTTTACTGTATCCCTTGGACATTCTTATTGACGATGAAACACAGAGATTGCAACCGAATTTAATACAAAAGGCACAATGCCGACTTAAGTAAAAGAGGACTGACACTTTCACTTTCTACGATTTTAACATTTCCTGTGAGTCCAGTTTTAGATTCCGATGCTACACTTCAGGTTTACTGTATACCTTGGACCTTCTTATTGACGATGAGACGCAGAAATTGCATCCGAATTTGGTACAATAGGCACAATGCCGATTTAAGTGCAAGAGGACTGACACTTTCACTTTCTACGATTTTAACATTTCCTGTGAGTCCAGTTTTAGATTCCGATGCTTCACTCCAGGTTTACTGTATACCTTGCACCTTCTTATTGACGATGAAACACAGAAATTCTATCCGAATTTAATACAAAATGCACAATGCAGACTTAAGTACAAGAAGACTGACACTCTCACTTTCTACGATTTGAACATCTCCTGTGAGTCCAGTTTTAGATTCCGATGCTTCAGATCAGGTATACTGTATCCCTTGGACCTTCTTATTGACGATGAAACACAGAGTTTGCATCCGAATTTAAAAAAAAATTCATAATGCCGACTTAAGTACAAGTGGACTGACACTCTCATTTTCTACGATTTGAAACTCTTCTGTGAGTCCTGTTTTAGATTCCGATGCTTCACGTAAAGATTACTGTATCCCTTGGACCTTCTTCTTGACGATGAAACACATAAATTGCATCCGAATTTAATACAAAAGGCACAATGTCGACTTACGTACAAGAGGACTGACAATCTCACTTTCTATGATTTGAACCTCTCCTGTGAGTCCACTTTTAGATTCCGATGCTTGACTTCGGGTTTACTGTATCCCTTGGACCTTCTTATTGACGATGAAACATAGAAATTGCATCCGAATTTAATACAAAAGGCAAAATGCCGACTTAAGTAAAAGAGGACTGGCACTCTATGATTTGAACCTCTCCTGTGAGTCCAGTTTTAGATTCCGATCCTTCACTTCGGGTTTACTTTATACCTTGCAAATTCTTATTGACGATGAAACACAGAAAATGCATCCGAATTTAGTACAAAAAGCACAATGCCGATTTAAGTACAAGAGGACTGACACTTTCACTTTCTACGATTTGAACCTCTCCTGTGAGTCCAGTTTTAGAATCCGATGCTTCACTTCAGGTTTACTGTATACCTTGCACCTTCTTATTAACGATGAAACACAGAAATTGCATCCGAAGTTAATACAAAATCCACAATGCCAACTTAAGGACAAGAGGACTGACACTCTCACTTTCTACGATTTGAACCTCTCCTGTGAGTCCAGTTTTAGATTCCGATCCTTCACTTCAGGTTTACTGTCTCCCTTGGACCTTCTTATTGACGATGAAACACAGAGTTTGCATCCGAATTTAATACAACAGGCACAATGCCGACTTACGTACAAGAGGACTGATACTCACACGATCTACGATTTGAACCTCTCCTGTGAGTCCAGTTTTCGATTCCGATGCTTCACTTCAGGTTTACTGTATCCTTTGGACTTTCTGATGGACGTTGAAACACAGAAATTGCATCAGAATTTAATACAAAAGGCACAATGCCGACTTAAGTAAAAGGGGACTGACACTCTCACTTTCTATGATTTGAAACTCTTCTGTGAGTCTAGTTATAGATTTCGATGCTTCACTTCAGGTTTACTGTATACCTGGGACCTTCCTATTGACGATGAAACACAGAAATTGCATACGAATTTAATACTAAAGGCACAATGCCGACTTAAGTACAATCGGACTGACACTCTAACTTTGTATGATTTGAACCTCTCCTGTGAGTCCAGTTTTAGATTCCGAAGCTTCACTTCAGGTTTACTGTATCCCGTGGACATTCTTATTGACGATGAAACACAGAAATTGCAACCGAATTTAATACAAAAGGCACAATGCCGACTTATATAAAAGAGGACTGACACTCTCATTTTCTGTGATTTGAACCTCTCCTGTCAGTCCAGTATTACATTCCGATGCTACACTTCAGGGTTACTGTATACCTTGGACCTTCTTATTGACGATGAGACACAGAAATTGCATTCGAATTTAATACAAAAGGCACATTGCCGACTTAAGTAGAAGAGGACCGACACTCTAACTGTCTATGTTTTGAACCTCTTCTGTGAGTCCAGTTCTAGATTCCGATGCTTCACTTCAGGTTTACTGTTTCCCTTGGACCTTCTTATTTACGATGAAACACAGAGTTTGCATCCGAATTTAATACAAAAGGCACAATCCCCACTTAAGTACAAGAGGACTGACACTCTAAATTTCTATAATTTGAACCTCTCCTGTGAGTCCAGTTTTAGATTCCGATGCTTCACTTCGGGTTTACTGTATCCATTGGACCTTCTTATTGACGATGAAACACAGAAATTACATCTGAATTTAATACAAAAGGCACAATGCCGACATAAGTACGAGAGAACTGACACTCTAACTTTCTATGATTTGAACCTCTCCTGTGAGTCTAGTTTTAGATTCCGATGCTTCACTTCAGGTTTACTGTATCCCTTGGACCTTCTTATTGACGATAAAACACAGTAATTGCATCCGAATTTATTACAAGAGGCACAATGCCGACTTAAGTAAAAGTGGACTGACACTCTTACTTTCCATGATTTGAACCTCTCCTGTGAGTCCAGTTTTAGATTCCGATCCTTCACTTCAGGTTTACTGTATCCCTTGGACCTTCTTATTGACGATGAGACGCAGAAATTGCATCCGAATTTGGTACAATAGGCACAATGCAGATTTAAGTGCAAGAGGACTGACACTTTCACTTTCTACGATTTTAACATTTCCTGTGAGTCCAGTTTTAGATTCCGATGCTTCACTCCAGGTTTACTGTATACCTTGCACCTTCTTATTGACGATGAAACACAGAAATTCTATCCGAATTTAATACAAAATGCACAATGCAGACTTAAGTACAAGAAGACTGACACTCTCACTTTCTACGATTTGAACATCTCCTGTGAGTCCAGTTTTAGATTCCGATGCTTCAGATCAGGTTTACTGTATCCCTTGGACCTTCTTATTGACGATGAAACACAGAGTTTGCATCCGAATTTAAAAAAAAATTCATAATGCCGACTTAAGTACAAGTGGACTGACACTCTCATTTTCTACGATTTGAAACTCTTCTGTGAGTCCTGTTTTAGATTCCGATGCTTCACGTAAAGATTACTGTATCCCTTGGACCTTCTTCTTGACGATGAAACACATAAATTGCATCCGAATTTAATACAAAAGGCACAATGTCGACTTACGTACAAGAGGACTGACAATCTCACTTTCTATGATTTGAACCTCTCCTGTGAGTCCACTTTTAGATTCCGATGCTTGACTTCGGGTTTACTGTATCCCTTGGACCTTCTTATTGACGATGAAACATAGAAATTGCATCCGAATTTAATACAAAAGGCAAAATGCCGACTTAAGTAAAAGAGGACTGGCACTCTATGATTTGAACCTCTCCTGTGAGTCCAGTTTTAGATTCCGATCCTTCACTTCGGGTTTACTTTATACCTTGCAAATTCTTATTGACGATGAAACACAGAAAATGCATCCGAATTTAGTACAAAAAGCACAATGCCGATTTAAGTACAAGAGGACTGACACTTTCACTTTCTACGATTTGAACCTCTCCTGTGAGTCCAGTTTTAGAATCCGATGCTTCACTTCAGGTTTACTGTATACCTTGCACCTTCTTATTAACGATGAAACACAGAAATTGCATCCGAAGTTAATACAAAATCCACAATGCCAACTTAAGGACAAGAGGACTGACACTCTCACTTTCTACGATTTGAACCTCTCCTGTGAGTCCAGTTTTAGATTCCGATCCTTCACTTCAGGTTTACTGTCTCCCTTGGACCTTCTTATTGACGATGAAACACAGAGTTTGCATCCGAATTTAATACAACAGGCACAATGCCGACTTACGTACAAGAGGACTGATACTCACACGATCTACGATTTGAACCTCTCCTGTGAGTCCAGTTTTCGATTCCGATGCTTCACTTCAGGTTTACTGTATCCCTTGGACTTTCTTATGGACGTTGAAACACAGAAATTGCATCAGAATTTAATACAAAAGGCACAATGCCGACTTACGTAAAAGGGGACTGACACTCTCACTTTCTATGATTTGAAACTCTTCTGTGAGTCTAGTTATAGATTCCGATGCTTCACTTCAGGTTTACTGTATACCTGGGACCTTCCTATTGACGATGAAACACAGAAATTGCATACGAATTTAATACTAAAGGCACAATGCCGACTTAAGTACAATCGGACTGACACTCTAACTTTGTATGATTTGAACCTCTCCTGTGAGTCCAGTTTTAGATTCCGAAGCTTCACTTCAGGTTTACTGTATCCCGTGGACATTCTTATTGACGATGAAACACAGAAATTGCAACCGAATTTAATACAAAAGGCACAATGCCGACTTATATAAAAGAGGACTGACACTCTCATTTTCTGTGATTTGAACCTCTCCTGTCAGTCCAGTATTACATTCCGATGCTACACTTCAGGGTTACTGTATACCTTGGACCTTCTTATTGACGATGAGACACAGAAATTGCATTCGAATTTAATACAAAAGGCACATTGCCGACTTAAGTAGAAGAGGACCGACACTCTAACTGTCTATGTTTTGAACCTCTTCTGTGAGTCCAGTTCTAGATTCCGATGCTTCACTTCAGGTTTACTGTTTCCCTTGGACCTTCTTATTTACGATGAAACACAGAGTTTGCATCCGAATTTAATACAAAAGGCACAATCCCCACTTAAGTACAAGAGGACTGACACTCTAAATTTCTATAATTTGAACCTCTCCTGTGAGTCCAGTTTTAGATTCCGATGCTTCACTTCGGGTTTACTGTATCCATTGGACCTTCTTATTGACGATGAAACACAGAAATTACATCTGAATTTAATACAAAAGGCACAATGCCGACATAAGTACGAGAGAACTGACACTCTAACTTTCTATGATTTGAACCTCTCCTGTGAGTCTAGTTTTAGATTCCGATGCTTCACTTAAGGTTTACTGTATCCCTTGGACCTTCTTATTGACGATAAAACACAGTAATTGCATCCGAATTTATTACAAGAGGCACAATGCCGACTTAAGTAAAAGTGGACTGACACTCTTACTTTCCATGATTTGAACCTCTCCTGTGAGTCCAGTTTTAGATTCCGATCCTTCACTTCAGGTTTACTGTATCCCTTGGACCTTCTTATTGACGATGCAACACAGAGTTGGTATCCGAATTTAATACAAAAGGCACAATGCCGACTTAAGTAAAAGAGGTGTGACACTTACACTTTCTACGATTTGAACCTCCCCTGTGAGTCCAGTTTTAGATCTCGATGCTTCACTTCAGGTTTACTGTATATCTTGCACCTTCTTATTGACGATAAAACACAGAAATTGCATCCGAATTTATTACAAAAGGCACAATGCCGACTTAAGTAAAAGGGGACTGACACTCTAACTTTCCATGATATGAAACTCTCCTGTGAGTCCAGTTTTAGATTCCGATGCTTCACATCAGGTTTTCTGTATCCCTTGGATCTTCTTATTTACGATGAAACACAGAGTTTGCATCCGAAATTAATACGAAAGGCACAAGGCCCACTTAAGTGCAAGAGGACTGACACTCTAACTTTCTATGATTTGAACCTCTCCTGTGAGTCCTGTTTTAGATTCCGATGCTTCACTTCGGGTTTACTGTATCCCTTGGACCTTCTTATTGATGATTAATCACAGATATTGGATCCGAATTTAATACAAAAGCACAATGCCGACTTAAGTACATGAGGACTGACACTCTCACTTTCTATGATTTGAACCGCTCCTGTGAGACCAGTTTTAGATTCCGATGCTTCACTTCAAGTTTACTGTATCCCTTGGACATTCTTATTGACGATAAAACACAGAAATTGCATCCGAATTCATTACAAAAGCCACTATGCCGACTTAAGTAAAAGCTGACTGACACTCTCTCTTTTTATGATTTTAACTTCTCCTGTGAGTCCAGTTTTAGATTCCAATGCGTCACTTCCGGTTTACCGTGTACCTTGCACCTTCTTATTGACGATGAAACACAGAAATTACATCTGAATTTAATACAAAAGGCACAATGCCGACATAAGTACGAGAGGACTGACACTCTAACTTTCTATAATTTGAACCTCTCCTGTGAGTCCAGTTTTAGATTCGGATGCTTCACTTCAGGATTACTGTATACCTTGCACCTTCTTATTGGCAATGGAACACAGAAATTACATCGGAATTTAATACAAAACGCACAATGCTGACTTAAGTACAAGAGGACTGACACTCTAACTTTCTATGATTTGAACCTCTCCTGTGAGTCCTGTTTTAGATTCCGATGCTTCACTTCGGGTTTACTGTATCCCTTGGACCTTCTTATTGATGATTAATCACAGATATTGGATCCGAATTTAATACAAAAGCACAATGCCGACTTAAGTACATGAGGACTGACACTCTCACTTTCTATGATTTGAACCTCTTCTGTGAGTCCAGTTTTAGATTCCGATGCTTCACTTCAAGTTTACAGTATAACTAGGACCTTCATATTGACGATGAAATACAGAAATTGCATCCGAATTTAATAAAAAAGGCACAATGAAGACTTATGTAAAAGAATACTGACACTCTCACTCTCTGTGATTTGAACCTCTCCTGTGAGTCCAGTTTTAGTTTCCGATGCTTCACTTCAGGTTTACTGAATACCTTGCACCCTCATATTGACGATGAAACACAGAAATTGCATCGGAATTAATTTCAAAAGGCACGTTGCCGACTTAGGTAAAAGAGGACTGAGACTATCACTTTCTGTGATTTGAACCTCTCCTGTGACACCACTTTTAGATTCAGATGCTTCACTTCGGGTTTACTGTATACCTTGCACCTTTTTATTGACGATGAAAGAAAGAAATTGCATCGGAATTAAATTCAAAATGCACAATGCCGACTTAAGTACAAGAGGACTGACACTCTAACTTTCAAAGATTTGAACCTCTCCTGTGAATCCAGTATTAGATTCCGAAGCTTCACTTCAGGTTTACTGTATCAATTGGACATTGTTATTGACGATGAAACACAGAAATTGCATCCGAATTTAATACAAAAGGCACAATGCCGACTTACGTACAAGAGGACTGACAATCACGCTTTCTATGATTTGAACCTCTTCTGTGAGTCCACTTTTAGATTCCGATGCTTCACTTCGGGTTTACTGTATCCCTTGGACCTTCTTATTGACGATGAAACACAGAAATTGCATCCGATTTTAATACAAAAGGCACAATGCCGACTTAAGTAAAAGAGGACTGACACTCTCACTTTCTATGATTTGAACCTCTCCTGTGAGTCAAGTTTTGGATTCCGATGCGTCTCTTCAGATTTACTGTATCCCTTGGACCTTCTTATTGACGATGAAACACAGAGTTTGCATCCGAATTTAATACAAAAGGCACAATGCCGACTTAAGTACAAGAGGACTGACAGTCTAACTTTCTATGATTTGAAAATCTCCTGTGAGTCCAGTTTAAGATTCCGATGCCTCACTTCAGGTTTACTGTATACTCTGCACCTTCTTATTGACGATGAAACACAGAAATTGCATTCGAATTCTATAAAAAAAGCCACAATGCTGACTTAAGTACAAGGGGACTGACACTCTCACATTCTACGATTTGAAACTCTCCTGTGAGTCCAGTTTTAGATTCCGATGCTTCACGTAAAGTATACTGTATACCTTGCACCTTCTTACTGACGATGAAACACATAAATTGCATCCGAATGTAATACAAAATGCACAATGCCGACTTAAGTACAAGAGGACTGACACTCTAACTTTCTATGATTTGAACCTCTCCTGTGAGTCAAGTTTTAGATTCCGATGCTACACTTCAGGTTTACTGCATGTCTTGCGGCTTCTTATTGACGATGAAACACAGAAATTGCATCCGAATTTATTACAAAAGGCACAATGCCGACTTAAGTAAAAGGGGACTGACACTCTCACTTTCCATGATATGAAACTCTCCTGTGAGTCCAGTTTTAGATTCCGATGCTTTACATCAGGTTTTCTGTATCCCATGGATCTTCTTATTTACGATGAAACACAGAGTTTGCATCCGAAATTAATACGAAAGGCACAATGCCCACTTAAGTGCAAGAGGACTGACACTCTAACTTTCTATGATTTGAACCTCTCCTGTGAGTCCTGTTTTAGATTCCGATGCTTCACTTCGGGTTTACTGTATCCCTTGGACCTTCTTATTGATGATTAATCACAGATATTGGATCCGAATTTAATACAAAAGCACAATGCCGACTTAAGTACATGAGGACTGACACTCTCACTTTCTATGATTTGAACCGCTCCTGTGAGACCAGTTTTAGATTCCGATGCTTCACTTCAAGTTTACTGTATCCCTTGGACATTCTTATTGACGATAAAACACAGAAATTGCATCCGAATTTATTACAAAAGCCACTATGCCGACTTAAGTAAAACTGGACTGACACTCTCTCTTTTTATGATTTTAACTTCTCCTGTGAGTCCAGTTTTAGATTCCAATGCGTCACTTCCGGTTTACCGTGTACCTTGCACCTTCTTATTGACGATGAAACACAGAAATTACATCTGAATTTAATACAAAAGGCACAATGCCGACATAAGTACGAGAGGACTGACACTCTAACTTTCTATAATTTGAACCTCTCCTGTGAGTCCAGTTTTAGATTCGGATGCTTCACTTCAGGATTACTGTATACCTTGCACCTTCTTATTGGCGATGGAACACAGAAATTACATCGGAATTTAATACAAAATTCACAATGCTGACTTAAGTACAAGAGGACTGACACTCTCACTTTCTATGATTTGAACCTCTCCCGTGAGTCCAGTTTTAAATTCCGATGCTTAACTTCAGGTTTACAGTATCCCTAGGACCTTCTGATTGACGATGAAACACAGAAATTGCATCCCAATTTAATACAAAAGGCACAATGCCGACTTATGTACAAAAGGACTGACACTCTCAATTTCCATGATTTGAACCTCTCCTGTGAGTCCAGTTTTAGATTCCGATGCTTCACTTCAGGTTTACTGTATCACTTGGACCTTCTTATTGACGATGCAACACAGAGTTGGCATCTGAATTTAGTACAAAAGGCACAATGCCGACTTAAGTACAAGAGGACTGACACTCTAACTCTCTATGATTTGAACCTTTCCTGTGAGTAAAGTTTTAGATTCCGATGCTTCACTTCGGGTTTACTGTATCCCTTGGACCTTCTTATTGTTGATTAATCACAGTTATTGGATCCGAATTTAATACAAAAGGCCCAATGCCGACTTAAGTACAAGAGGACTGACACTCTCGCTTTCTATGATTTGAACCTCTCCTATGAGAGCAGTTTTAGATTCCGATGCTTCACTTCAAGTTTACAGTATAACTAGGACCTTCATATTGACGATGAAATACAGAAATTGCATCCGAATTTAATAAAAAAGGCACAATGAAGACTTATGTAAAAGAATACTGACACTCTCACTCTCTGTGATTTGAACCTCTCCTGTGAGTCCAGTTTTAGTTTCCGATGCTTCACTTCAGGTTTACTGAATACCTTGCACCCTCATATTGACGATGAAACACAGAAATTGCATCGGAATTAATTTCAAAAGGCACGTTGCCGACTTAGGTAAAAGAGGACTGAGACTATCACTTTCTGTGATTTGAACCTCTCCTGTGACACCACTTTTAGATTCAGATGCTTCACTTCGGGTTTACTGTATACCTTGCACCTTTTTATTGACGATGAAAGAAAGAAATTGCATCGGAATTAAATTCAAAATGCACAATGCCGACTTAAGTACAAGAGGACTGACACTCTAACTTTCAAAGATTTGAACCTCTCCTGTGAATCCAGTATTAGATTCCGAAGCTTCACTTCAGGTTTACTGTATCCCTTGGACATTGTTATTGACGATGAAACACAGAAATTGCATCCGAATTTAATACAAAAGGCACAATGCCGACTTACGTACAAGAGGACTGACAATCACGCTTTCTATGATTTGAACCTCTTCTGTGAGTCCACTTTTAGATTCCGATGCTTCACTTCGGGTTTACTGTATCCCTTGGACCTTCTTATTGACGATGAAACACAGAAATTGCATCCGATTTTAATACAAAAGGCACAATGCCGACTTAAGTAAAAGAGGACTGACACTCTCACTTTCTATGATTTGAACCTCTCCTGTGAGTCAAGTTTTGGATTCCGATGCGTCTCTTCAGATTTACTGTATCCCTTGGACCTTCTTATTGACGATGAAACACAGAGTTTGCATCCGAATTTAATACAAAAGGCACAATGCCGACTTAAGTACAAGAGGACTGACAGTCTAACTTTCTATGATTTGAAAATCTCCTGCGAGTCCAGTTTAAGATTCCGATGCCTCACTTCAGGTTTACTGTATACTCTGCACCTTCTTATTGACGATGAAACACAGAAATTGCATTCGAATTCTATAAAAAAAGCCACAATGCTGACTTAAGTACAAGAGGACTGACACTCCCACATTCTACGATTTGAAACTCTCCTGTGAGTCCAGTTTTAGATTCCGATGCTTCACGTAAAGTTTACTGTATACCTTGCACCTTCTTACTGACGATGAAACACATAAATTGCATCCGAATGTAATACAAAATGCACAATGCCGACTTAAGTACAAGAGGACTGACTCTCTAACTTTCTATGATTTGAACCTCTCCTGTGAGTCTAGTTTTAGATTCCGATACTTCACTTTAGGTTTACTATATGAATTGGACATTCTTATTGATGATAAATCACAGAAATTGCATCTGAATTTAATACAAACCGCACAATGCCAACTTAAGTACTAGAGGTCTGACACTTTAGCTTTCTATGAGTTGAACGTCTCCTGTGAGTCCAGTTTTAGATTCCGATGATTCACTTCAGGTTTACTGTATACCTTGCACCTTCTCATTGACGATGAAACACAGAAATTGCATCCGAATTTAATACAAAAGGCACAATGCCGACTTACGTACAAGAGGACTGACACTCTCACTTTCTACGATTTGAACCTCTCCTGTGAGTCCAGTTTTAGATTCCGATGCTTCACTTAGGGTTTACTTTATCCCTTGGACCTTCTTATTGACGATGAAACACAGAGTTTGCATCCGAATTTATTACAAAAGGCACAATGCCGGCTTAAGTACAAGAGGACTGACACTCTCACTTTCTACGATTTGAACCTCTCCTGTGAGTCAAGTTTTAGATTCCGATGCTTCACTTCAGGTTTACTGTATGTCTTGCGGCTTCTTATTGACGATGAAACACATAAATTGCATCCGAATTTAATACAAAAGGCACAATGCCGACTTACATGAGGACTGACACTCTCACGTTCTACGATATGAACATCTCCTGTGAGTCCAGATTTAGATTCCGATGCTTCACCTCAGGTTTACTGTATACCTTGCACCATCTTATTGACGATGAAACACAGAAATTGCATTCGAATTGATTACAAAAGCCACAATGCCGACTTACGTACAAGAGGACTGACACTCTCACTTTCTGTGATTTGAACCTCTCCTGTGAGTCTATTTTTAGATCCGAATGCTTCACTTCAGGTTTACTGTATACCTGGGACCTTCTTATTGACGATGAAATACAGAAATTGCATCCGAATTTAATACAAAAGGCACAATGCCGACTTAAGTAAAAGAGGACTGACACTTTCACTTTTTATGATGTGAACCTCTCCTGTGAGTCCAGTTTTAGATTTAGATGCTTCACTTCAGGTTAACTGTATCCCTTGGACCATCTTAATGACGATGAAACACAGAAATTGCATCCGAATTCAATACAAAAGGCACAATGCCGACTTAAGTACAAGAGGACTAACACTCTCACTTTCTTTGATTTGAACCTCTCCTGTGAGGCCAGTTACGATTCCGATGCTTCACTTCATATTTACTGTATCCCTTGGACCTTCTTATTGATGATGAAACACAGAGTTTGCATACGAATGTAATACAAAAGGCACAATGCCGACTTAAGTACAAGAGGACTGACACAATAACTTTGTATGATTTGAACCTCTCCTGTGAGTCCAGCTTTAGATTCCGATGCTTCACTTCAGGTTTACTGTATCCCTTGGACCTTCTTATTGACGATGAAACACAGATATTGTACCCGAATTTAATACAAAAGGCACAATGCCGACTTCAGTAAAAGAGGACTGACACTCTCACTTTCTGTGATTTGAACCACTCCTGTGAGTCCAGTTTTAGATTCCGATGGTACACTTCAGGTTTACTGTATACCTTGGACCTTCTTATTGACGATGAGACCCAGTAATTGCATCCGAATTTAATACAAAAGGCACAATGCCGACTTAAGTACAAGAGGACCGACACTCTAACTGTCTATGCTTTGAACCTCTCCTGTGAGTCCAGTTTTAGATTCCGATGCTTCACTTCAGGTTTACTGTATACCTTGCACCTTCTTATTGACGATGAAACACCGAAATTCCATCCGAATTTAGTACTTTAGGCACAATGCCGATTTAAGTAAAACAGGACTGACACTTTCACTTTCTACGATTTGAACCTCTGCTGTGAGTCCAGTTTAAGATTCCGATGATTCACTTCAGGTTTACTGTATACCTTGCTCCTTCTTAATGAAGATGAAACACAGAAATTGCATCCGAATTTAATACAAAATGCACAATGCCGGCTTCAGTACAAGAGGACTGACACACTCACTCTCGACGATTTGAACCTCTCCTGTCAGTCCAGTTTTAGATTCCGATACTTCACTTCAGGTTTACTGTATATCTTGCGGCTTCTTATTGACGATAAAAACAAGAAATTGCATCCGAATTTAATACAAAAGGCACAATGCCGACTTACAAGAGGACTGACACTCCCACGTTCTACGATTTGAACCTCTCCTGTGAGTCCAGTTTTAGATTCCGATGCTTCACTTCAGGTTTACTGTATCCCTCGGACCATCTTATTGACGATTAAACACAGAAATTGCATCCGAATTCAATACAAAAAGCACAATGCCGACTTAAGTAAAAGAGGACTGACACTCTCACTTTCTATGATTTGAACCTCTTCTGTGAGTCTAGTTTTAGATTCGGATGCTTCACTTCAGGTTTACTGTATACCTGGGACCTTCTTATTGACGATGTAACACTGAAATTGCATCCGAATTTAATACAAAAGGCACAATGCCGACTTAAGTAATAGGGGACTGACACTCTCACTTTCTATGATATGTACCTCTCCTGTGAGTCCAGTTTTAGATTCCGATGCGTCTCTTCAGATTTACTGTATCCCTTGGACCTTCTTATTGGCGATGAAACACAGAGTTTGCATCCGAATTTAATACAAAAGGCACAATGCAGACATAAGGACAAGAGAACTGACACTCTAACGCTCTATGATTTGAACCTCTCCTGTGAGTCCAGTTTTAGATTCCGATGCTTCACTCCAGGTTTACTGTATACCTTGCACCTTCTTATTGACGATGAAACACAGAAATTGCATCCGAATTTAGTACAATAGGCACAGTGGTGATTCAAGTACAAGAGTACTGACACTTTCACTTTCTACGATTTGAACCTCTCCTGTGAGTCCAGTTTCAGATTCCGATGCTTCACTTCAGGTTTACTGTATACCTTGCTCCTTCTTATTGAAGATCAAACACAGAAATTGCATCCCAATTTAATACAAAAATCACAATGCCGACTTAAGTACAGGAGGACTGACACTCTAACTTTGTATGAATTGAACCTCTCCTGTGAGAACAGTTTTAGATTCCGATGCTTCACATCAGGTTTACTGTATACCCTGGACCTTCTTATTGACGATGAAACACAGAAATTGCATCCGAATTTAATACAAAAGGCACAATGCCGACATAAGTAAAAGAGGACTGACGCTCTCACTTTCGGTGATTTGTACCTCTCCTGTGAGTCCAGTTTTAGATTCCGATGCTTCACTTCACGTTTACTGTATACCTTGCACCCTCTTATTGACGATGAAACACAGAAATTGCATCGGAATTAAATTCAAAAGGCACAATGCCGACATAAGTACAAGTGGACTGACACTCTAACTTTCTATGATTTGTACCTCTCCTGTGAGTCCAGTTTTAGATTCCGATGCATCACTTCAGGTTTACTGTATACCTTGGACCTTCTTATTGACGATGCAACACACATATTGCATCCGAAATTAGTACATAAGACACAATGCCGACTTAAGTACAAGAAGACTGACACTCTCACATTCTATGATTTGAACCTCTTCCGTAAGTCCAGTTTTAGATTCCGATGCTTCACTTCAGGTTTACTTTATATCTTGCATCCTCTTATTGACGATGAAACACAGAAACTGCATCCGAAGTTAATACAAAGGGCACAATGCAGACTTAGGTGCAAGAGGACTGACACTCTCACGTTCTACGATTTTAACCCCTCCTGTGAGTCCAGTTTTCGATTACGATGCTTCACTTCAGGTTTACTGTATCCCTTGGTTCTTCTTATTGACGATGAAAGAGAGAAATTGCATCGGAATTTAATACAAAAAGCACAATGCCGACTTAAGTAAAAGAGGGCTGACACTCTCACTTTCTATGATTTGAACCTCTCCTGTGAGTCTAGTTTTAGATTCGGCTGCTTCACTTCTGGTTTACTGTATACCTGGGACCTGCTTATTGCCGATGAGACACTGAAATTGCATCCGAATTTAATACAAATGGCTCAATGCCGACTTAAGTAAAAGGGGACAGACACTCTCACTTTTTATGATGTGAACCTCTCCTGTGAGTCCAGTTTTAGATTCCGATGCTTTACTTCAGGATTACTGTATACTTGGACCTTCTTATTGACGATGAAACACAGAAATTGCATCCGAATTTACTACAATAGGCACAATGCCGACTTAAGTACACGAGGACTGCCACTCTAACTTTCTATGATTTGAACCTCTCCTGTGAGCCCAGTTCTAAATTCCGATGCTTCATTTCGGGTTTACTGTATCCCTTGGACCTTCTTCTTGACGATGAAACACAGAAATTGCATCCGAATTTAATACAAAAGGCACCATGCCGACTTAAGTAAACGAGGACTGACACTCTCACTTTCTCTGATTTGAACCTCTCCTGTGAGACCAGTTTTAGATTCCGATGCTTCACTTCAGGTTTACTGTATACCTTGGACCTTCTTATTGACGATGAAACACAGAAATTGCATCCGAATTTAATACAAAAGGCACAATGCCGACTTAAGTAAAAGAGGAATTACACTCTCACATTCGGTGATTTCAACCTCTCCTGTGAGTCCAGTTTTAGATTCCGATGCTTCACTTCAGGTTTACTGTATACCGTGCTCCCTCTTATTGACGATGAAACACAGAAATTGCATCCGAATTTAATACAAAAGGCACAATGCCGTCTTAAGTACAAGACGACTGACACTCTAACATTCTATGATTTGAACCTCTCCTGTGAGTCCAGTTTTAGATTCCGATGCTTAACTTCAGGTTTACTGTATCCCTTGGACCTTCTTATTGACGATGAAACACAGAAATTGCATCCGAATTTAATACAAAAGGCACCATGCCGACTTAAGTAAAAGAGGACTGACACTCTTTCTTTCTATGATTTGAACCTTTCCTGTGAGTCCAGTTTTAGAATCCGATGCTTCAGTTCTGGTTTACTGTATACCTTGCACCTTCTTATTGACTATGAAACACAGAAGTTGCATCCGAATTTAATACAAAAAGTACAATGTCGATTTAAGTACAAGAGGACTGACACTCTCACTTTCTATGATTTGAACCTCTCCAGTGGGTCCAGTTTTAGATTCCGTTGCTTCACTTCAGGTTTACTGTACGCCTTGGACCTTCTTATTGTCGATGAAATACAGAAATTGCACCCGAATTTAATACAAAAGGCACAATGCCGACTTAAGTACAAGAGGACTGACACTCTTACTTCATATGATTTGAACCTCTCCTGTGAGTCCAGTTTTAGATTCCGATTTTTCACTTCAGGTTTACTTTATCCCTTGGACCTTCTTATTGACGATGCAACACAGAGTTGGCATCCGAATGTAACACAAAAGGCACAATGCCGACTTAAGTACAAGAGGACTGACATTCTAATTCTCTATGATTTGAACCTATCCTGTGAGGCCAGTTTTAGATTCAGATGCTTCACTTCAGGTTTACTGTACACCTAGCACCTTTTTATTGACGATTAAACACAGAAATTGCATCGGAATTAAATTCAAAAAGCACAATGCCGACTTAAGTACAAAAGGACTGACACTCTAACTTTCTATGATTTTAACCTCTCCTGTGAGTCCAGTTTTAGATTCCGATGCTTCACTTCAGGTTTACTGTATCCCTTGGACCTTCTTTTTGACGATGAAATACAGAAATTGCATCCCAATGTAATACCAATGGCATAATGCCGACTTAAGTACATGAGGACTGACACTCTCACTTTCTATGATTTGAACTTCTCCTGTGAGTCCAGTTTTAGATTCCAATTTTTCACTTCAGGTTTACTGTATCCCTTGGTTCTTCTTATTGACGATGAAACACAGAAATTGCATCGGAATTTAATACAAAAAGCACAATGCCGACATAAGTAATAGAGGAATGACACTCTCATTTTCTATGATTTGAGCCTCTCCTGTGAGTCTAGTTTTAGATTCAGATGCTTCACTTCAGGTTTACTGTATACCCGGGACCTTCTTATTGACGATGAAACACTGAAATTGCATTCGTATTTAATACAAAAGGCACAATGCCAACTCAAGTAAAAGAAGACTGACTCTCTCACTTATGATTATGTGAACCTCTCCTGTGAGTCTAGTTTTAGATTCCGATGCTTCACTTCACTTTTACGGTATCCCTTGGACAATCTTATTGACGATGAGACACAGTAATTGCATCCGAATTTAATACAAAAGGCACAATGCCGACTTAAGTACAAGAGGACCGACACTCTAACTGTCCAGGTTTTGAATCTCTCCTGTGAGTCCAGTTTTAGATTCCGATGCTTCACTTCAGGTTTACTGTATCCCTTGGACCTTCTTATTTACGATGAAACACAGAGTTTGCATCCGAATCTAATACAAGAGGCACAATGCCGTCTTAAGTAAAAGAGGACTGACACCCTCTCTTTCTATGATTTGAACCTCTCCTGGGAGTCCAGTTTTAGAATCCGATGCTTCACTTCAGGTTTACTGTATCCCTTGGACCTTCATTTTGACGAAGAAACACAGAAATTGCATCCGAATTTAATACCAAAGGCATAATGCCGACTTAAGTACATGAGGACTGACACTCTCACTTTCTATGATTTGAACCTCTCCTGTGAATACAGTTTTAGATTCCGATGCTTCACTTCAGGTTTACTGTATCCCTTGGACCATCTTATTGACGATAAGACACAGTAATTGCATCCGAATTTAATACAAAGGGCACAATGCGGACTTAAGTACAAGAGGACCGACACTCTGACTGTCTATGTTTTGAACCTCTCCTGTGAGTCCAGTTTTAGATTCCAATGCTTCACTTCAGGTTTACTGTATCCCTTGGACCTTCTTATTTACGATGAAACACAGAGTTTGCATCCGAATTTAATACAAAAGGCACAATGCCGACTTAAGTACAAGAAGACTGACACTCGATTTTTCTATGATTTGAACCTCTCTTGAGAGTCCAGTTTTAGATTCCGATGCTTCACTTCAGGTTTACTGTATGTCTTGGACCTTCTTATTGTCAATGAAATACAGAAATAGCACCCGAATTTAATACAAAAGGCACATTGCCGACTTAAGTACAAGAGGACTGACACTCTCTCATTCTATGATTTGAAGCTCTCCTGTAGTCCAGTTTTAGATTCCTATGCTTCACTTCAGGTTAACTGTATCCCTTGGACCTTTTTATTGACGATGAAACACAGAAATTGCATCCGAATTTAATACAAATGGCACAATGACGACATAAGTAAAAGAGGACTGACACTCTCACTTTCTATGATTTGAACCTCTCCTGTGAGTCCAGTTTTAGATTCAGATTTTTCACTTCAGGTTTACTGTATGCCTTGGACCTTCTTATTGTCGATGAAATACAGAAATTGCACCCGAATTTAATACAAAAGGCACATTGCCGACTTAAGTAAAGAGGACTGACACTCTCTCTTTCTATGATTTGAACCTCTCCTGTAGTCCAGTTTTAGATTCCTATGCTTCACTTCAGGTTAACTGTATCCCTTGGACTTTCTTATTGACGATGAAACGCAGAAATTGCATCCGAATTTAATACAAAAGGCACAATGCCGACTTAAGTACAACAGGACTTACACTCTAACTTTCTATGATTTGAACCTCTCCTGTGAGTCCAGTTTTAGATTCCGATGCTTAACTTCAGGTTTACTGTTCCCTTGGACCGTCTTATTGACGATGAAACACAGAAATTGCATCCGAATTTAATACAAAAGGCACCATGCCGACTTAAGTAAAAGAGGACTGTTACTCTCTCTTTCTATGATTTGAATCTCTCCTGTGAGTCCAGTTTTAGATTCCGATGCTTCACTTCAGGTTTACTGTACGCCTTGGACCTTCTTATTGTCGATGAAATTTAGAAATTGCACCCGAATTTAATACAAAAGGCACAATGCCGACTTAAGTACAAGAGGACTGACACTCTCACTTTCTATGATTTGAACCTCTCCTGTGAGTCCAGTTTTAGATTCCAATTTTTCACTTCAGGTTTACTGTATCCCTTGGACCTTCTTATTTACGATGCAACACAGAGTTGGCATCCGAATGTAATACAAAAGGCACAATGCCGACTTAAGTACAAGAGGACTGACACTCGATTTTTCTATGATTTGAACCTCTCCTGAGAGTCCAGTTTTAGATTCCGATGCTTCACTTTAGGTTTACTGTATGCCTTGGACCTTCTTATTGTCGATGAAATACAGAAATTGCACCCGAATTTAATACAAAAGGCACATTGCCGACTTAAGTACAAGAGGACTGACACTCTCTCATTCTATGATTTGAACCTCTCCTGTAGTCCAGTTTTAGATTCCTATGCTTCACTTCAGGTTAACTGTATCCCTTGGACCTTTTTATTGACGATGAAACACAGAAATTGCATCCGAATTTAATACAAATAGCACAATGACGACATAAGTAAAAGAGGACTGACACTCTCACTTTCTATGATTTGAACCTCTCCTGTGAGTCCAGTTTTAGATTCAGATTTTTCACTGCAGGTTTACGGTATGCCTTGGACCTTCTTATTGTCGATGAAGTACAGAAATTGCACCCGAATTTAATACAAAAGGCACATTGCCGACTTAAGTACAAGAGGACTGACACTCTCCCTTTCTATGATTTGAACCTCTCCTGTAGTCCAGTTTTAGATTCCTATGCTTCACTTCAGGTTAACTGTATCCCTTGGACCTTCTTATTGACGATGAAACACAGAAATTGCATCCGAATTCAATACAAATGGCACAATGACGACATAAGTAAAAGAGGGCTGACACTCTCACTTTCTATGATTTGAACCTCTCCTGTGAGTCCAGTTTTAGATTCAGATTTTTCACTTCAGGTTTACTGTATCCCTTCGACCTTCTTATTGACGATGCAACACAGAGATGGCATCCGAATGTAATCCATAGGGCACAATGCCGACTTAAGTACAAGAGGACTGACACTCTAACTTTCTATGATTTGAACCTATCCTGTGGGTCCTGTTTTAAATTCCGACGCTTCACTTCAGGTTTACTTTATCCTTTGGACCTTCATATTGACGATGAAACACATAAATTGCATCTGAAATTAATACAAAAGGCACAATGCCGACTTAAGTACAAGAGGACTGAAACACTCACTTTCGATGATTTGAACCTCTCCTGTGAGACCAGTTTTAAATTCAGATGCTTCACTTCAGGTTTACTGTATACCTTGCACCTTTTTATTGACGATGAAACACAGAAATTGCATCGCAATTAAATTCAAAATGCACAATGCCGACTTAAGTACAAGAGGACAGACACTCTAACTTTCTAAGATTTGAACCTCTCCTGTGAGTCCAGTTTTGGATTCCGATGCTTCACTTCAGGTTTACTGTATACCTTGGACCTTCTTTTTTACGATGAAACACAGAAATTGCATCCGAATTTATTACCAAAGGCACAATGCCGACTTAAGTACATGAGGACTGACACTCTTACTTTCTATGATTTGAATCTCTCCTGTGAGTCCAGTTTTAGATTCCGATGCTCCACTTCAGGTTTACTGTATCCCTTGGACCTTCTTATTGACGATGAAACACAGAAATTGCATCCGAATTTAATACAAAGAGCACAATGCCGACTTAAGTACAAGAGGACTGACACTTTCACGTTCTACGATTTGAACCACTCCTGTGAGTCCAGTTTTCGATTCCGATGCTTCACTTCAGGTTTACTGTATCCCTTGGTTCTTCTTATTGACGATGAAACACACCAATTGCATCGGAATTTGATACAAAAAGCACAATGCCGGCTTAAGTAAAAGAGGAATGACACTCTCACTTTCTATGATTAGAACCTGCCCTGTGAGTCTAGTTTTAGATTCGGTTGCTTCACTTCAGGTTTACTGTATACCTGGGACCATCTTATTGACGATGAGACACAGTAATTGCATCCGAATTTAATACAAAAGAAACAATGCCGACTTAAGTACAAGAGGACCGACACTCTAACTGTCTATGATTTGAACCTCTCCTGTGAGTCCAGTTTTAGATTACGATGCTTCACTTCAGGTGTACTGTATCCCTTGGACCTTCTTATTAACGATGAAACACAGAGTTTGCATCCGAATTTAATACAAAAGGCACAATGCCGACTTAAGTACAAGAGGACTGACACTCGATTTTTCTATGATTTGAACCTCTCCTGAGAGTCCAGTTTTAGATTCCGATGCTTCACTTTAGGTTTACTGTATGCCTTGGACCTTCTTATTGTCGATGAAATACAGAAATTGCACCCGAATTTAATACAAAAGGCACATTGCCGACTTAAGTACAAGAGGACTGACACTCTCTCATTCTATGATTTGAACCTCTCATGTAGTCCAGTTTTAGATTCCTATGCTTCACTTCAGGTTAACTGTATCCCTTGGACCTTTTTATTGACGATGAAACACAGAAATTGCATCCGAATTTAATACAAATAGCACAATGACGACATAAGTAAAAGAGGACTGACACTCTCACTTTCTATGATTTGAACCTCTCCTGTGAGTCCAGTTTTAGATTCAGAATTTTCACTGCAGGTTTACTGTATGCCTTGGACCTTCTTATTGTCGATGAAGTACAGAAATTGCACCCGAATTTAATACAAAAGGCACATTGCCGACTTAAGTACAAGAGGACTGACACTCTCTCTTTCTATGATTTAAACCTCTCCTGTAGTCCAGTTTTAGATTCCTATGCTTCACTTCAGGTTAACTGTATCCCTTGGACCTTCTTATTGACGATGAAACACAGAAATTGCATCCGAATTCAATACAAATGGCACAATGACGACATAAGTAAAAGAGGGCTGACACTCTCACTTTCTATGATTTGAACCTCTCCTGTGAGTCCAGTTTTAGATTCAGATTTTTCACTTCAGGTTTACTGTATCCCTTCGACCTTCTTATTGACGATGCAACACAGAGATGGCATCCGAATGTAATCCATAGGGCACAATGCCGACTTAAGTACAAGAGGACTGACACTCTAACTTTCTATGATTTGAACCTATCCTGTGGGTCCTGTTTTAAATTCCGACGCTTCACTTCAGGTTTACTTTATCCTTTGGACCTTCATATTGACGATGAAACACATAAATTGCATCTGAAATTAATACAAAAGGCACAATGCCGACTTAAGTACAAGAGGACTGAAACACTCACTTTCGATGATTTGAACCTCTCCTGTGAGACCAGTTTTAAATTCAGATGCTTCACTTCAGGTTTACTGTATACCTTGCACCTTTTTATTGACGGTGAAACACAGAAATTGCATCGCAATTAAATTCAAAATGCACAATGCCGACTTAAGTACAAGAGGACAGACACTCTAACTTTCTAAGATTTGAACCTCTCCTGTGAGTCCAGTTTTGGATTCCGATGCTTCACTTCAGGTTTACTGTATACCTTGGACCTTCTTTTTTACGATGAAACACAGAAATTGCATCCGAATTTATTACCAAAGGCACAATGCCGACTTAAGTACATGAGGACTGACACTCTTACTTTCTATGATTTGAATCTCTCCTGTGAGTCCAGTTTTAGATTCCGATGCTCCACTTCAGGTTTACTGTATCCCTTGGACCTTCTTATTGACGATGAAACACAGAAATTGCATCCGAATTTAATACAAAGGGCACAATGCCGACTTAAGTACAAGAGGACTGACACTTTCACGTTCTACGATTTGAACCACTCCTGTGAGTCCAGTTTTCGATTCCGATGCTTCACTTCAGGTTTACTGTATCCCTTGGTTCTTCTTATTGACGATGAAACACACCAATTGCATCGGAATTTGATACAAAAAGCACAATGCCGGCTTAAGTAAAAGAGGAATGACACTCTCACTTTCTATGATTAGAACCTGCCCTGTGAGTCTAGTTATAGATTCGGTTGCTTCACTTCAGGTTTACTGTATACCTGGGACCATCTTATTGACGATGAGACACAGTAATTGCATCCGAATTTAATACAAAAGAAACAATGCCGACTTAAGTACAAGAGGACCGACACTCTAACTGTCTATGATTTGAACCTCTCCTGTGAGTCCAGTTTTAGATTACGATGCTTCACTTCAGGTGTACTGTATCCCTTGGACCTTCTTATTAACGATGAAACACAGAGTTTGCATCCGAATTTAATACAAAAGGCACAATGCCGACTTAAGTACAAGAGGACTGACACTCTAACTTTCTATGATTTGAACCTCTCCTGTGAGTCCAGTTTTGGATTCCGATGCTTCACTTCGGGTTTACTGTATCCCTTGGACCTTCTTATTGACGATGAATCACAGAAACTGCATCCGAATGTAATACAAAAGGCACAATGCCGACTTAAGTACAAGAGGCCTGACACTCTCACTTTTCTATGATTTGAACCTCTCCTGTAAGACCAGTTTTATATTCCGATGCTTCATTTCAGGTTTACTGTATACCTTGAACCTTCTTATGGACGATCAAACACATAAATTGCATCCGAATTTAATACAAAAGGCACTATGCCGACTTAAATAAAAGAGGACTTACACTCTCACTTTCGGTGATTAGAACTTCTCCTGTGAGTCCAGTTTTAGATTCCGATGCGTCACTTCCGGTTTACCGTATACCTTGCACATTCTTATTGGCGATGAAACACGGAAATTGCATCGGAATTTAATACAAAAGGCACAATGCCGACATAAGTAAAAGAGTACTGACACTCTCACTTTCTATGATTTGAACCAATCCTGTAAGTCCAGTTATAGATTCCGATTTTTCACTTCAGGTTTACTGTATGCCTTGGCTCTTCTTATTGACGATTAAACACAGAAATTGCATCGGAATTTAATACAAAAAGCACAATGCCGACTTAAGTAAAAGAGGACTGACACTCTCACTTTCTATGATTTGAACCTCTCCTATGAGTCCAGTTTTAGATTCCGATGCTTCACTTCAGGTTTCCTGTATCCCTTGGACCATCTTATTGACGATGAAACACAGACTTTGCATTCGAATTTAATACAAAAGGCACAATGCCGACTAAAGTACAAGAGACCTGCACTCTAACTTCCTATGATTTGAACCTCTCCTGTGAGTCCAGTTTTAGATTCCAATTTTTCACTTCAGGTTTACTGTATCCCTTGGACCTTCTTATTTACGATGCAACACAGAGTTGGCATCCGAATGTAATACAAAAGGCACAATGCCGACTTAAGTACAAGAGGACTGACACTCGATTTTTCTATGATTTGAACCTCTCCTGAGAGTCCAGTTTTAGATTCCGATGCTTCACTTTAGGTTTACTGTATGCCTTGGACCTTCTTATTGTCGATGAAATACAGAAATTGCACCCGAATTTAATACAAAAGGCACATTGCCGACTTAAGTACAAGAGGACTGACACTCTCTCATTCTATGATTTGAACCTCTCCTGTAGTCCAGTTTTAGATTCCTATGCTTCACTTCAGGTTAACTGTATCCCTTGGACCTTTTTATTGACGATGAAACACAGAAATTGCATCCGAATTTAATACAAATAGCACAATGACGACATAAGTAAAAGAGGACTGACACTCTCACTTTCTATGATTTGAACCTCTCCTGTGAGTCCAGTTTTAGATTCAGATTTTTCACTGCAGGTTTACGGTATGCCTTGGACCTTCTTATTGTCGATGAAGTACAGAAATTGCACCCGAATTTAATACAAAAGGCACATTGCCGACTTAAGTACAAGAGGACTGACACTCTCCCTTTCTATGATTTGAACCTCTCCTGTAGTCCAGTTTTAGATTCCTATGCTTCACTTCAGGTTAACTGTATCCCTTGGACCTTCTTATTGACGATGAAACACAGAAATTGCATCCGAATTCAATACAAATGGCACAATGACGACATAAGTAAAAGAGGGCTGACACTCTCACTTTCTATGATTTGAACCTCTCCTGTGAGTCCAGTTTTAGATTCAGATTTTTCACTTCAGGTTTACTGTATCCCTTCGACCTTCTTATTGACGATGCAACACAGAGATGGCATCCGAATGTAATCCATAGGGCACAATGCCGACTTAAGTACAAGAGGACTGACACTCTAACTTTCTATGATTTGAACCTATCCTGTGGGTCCTGTTTTAAATTCCGACGCTTCACTTCAGGTTTACTTTATCCTTTGGACCTTCATATTGACGATGAAACACATAAATTGCATCTGAAATTAATACAAAAGGCACAATGCCGACTTAAGTACAAGAGGACTGAAACACTCACTTTCGATGATTTGAACCTCTCCTGTGAGACCAGTTTTAAATTCAGATGCTTCACTTCAGGTTTACTGTATACCTTGCACCTTTTTATTGACGATGAAACACAGAAATTGCATCGCAATTAAATTCAAAATGCACAATGCCGACTTAAGTACAAGAGGACAGACACTCTAACTTTCTAAGATTTGAACCTCTCCTGTGAGTCCAGTTTTGGATTCCGATGCTTCACTTCAGGTTTACTGTATACCTTGGACCTTCTTTTTTACGATGAAACACAGAAATTGCATCCGAATTTATTACCAAAGGCACAATGCCGACTTAAGTACATGAGGACTGACACTCTTACTTTCTATGATTTGAATCTCTCCTGTGAGTCCAGTTTTAGATTCCGATGCTCCACTTCAGGTTTACTGTATCCCTTGGACCTTCTTATTGACGATGAAACACAGAAATTGCATCCGAATTTAATACAAAGGGCACAATGCCGACTTAAGTACAAGAGGACTGACACTTTCACGTTCTACGATTTGAACCACTCCTGTGAGTCCAGTTTTCGATTCCGATGCTTCACTTCAGGTTTACTGTATCCCTTGGTTCTTCTTATTGACGATGAAACACACCAATTGCATCGGAATTTGATACAAAAAGCACAATGCCGGCTTAAGTAAAAGAGGAATGACACTCTCACTTTCTATGATTAGAACCTGCCCTGTGAGTCTAGTTTTAGATTCGGTTGCTTCACTTCAGGTTTACTGTATACCTGGGACCATCTTATTGACGATGAGACACAGTAATTGCATCCGAATTTAATACAAAAGAAACAATGCCGACTTAAGTACAAGAGGACCGACACTCTAACTGTCTATGATTTGAACCTCTCCTGTGAGTCCAGTTTTAGATTACGATGCTTCACTTCAGGTGTACTGTATCCCTTGGACCTTCTTATTAACGATGAAACACAGAGTTTGCATCCGAATTTAATACAAAAGGCACAATGCCGACTTAAGTACAAGAGGACTGACACTCGATTTTTCTATGATTTGAACCTCTCCTGAGAGTCCAGTTTTAGATTCCGATGCTTCACTTTAGGTTTACTGTATGCCTTGGACCTTCTTATTGTCGATGAAATACAGAAATTGCACCCGAATTTAATACAAAAGGCACATTGCCGACTTAAGTACAAGAGGACTGACACTCTCTCATTCTATGATTTGAACCTCTCATGTAGTCCAGTTTTAGATTCCTATGCTTCACTTCAGGTTAACTGTATCCCTTGGACCTTTTTATTGACGATGAAACACAGAAATTGCATCCGAATTTAATACAAATAGCACAATGACGACATAAGTAAAAGAGGACTGACACTCTCACTTTCTATGATTTGAACCTCTCCTGTGAGTCCAGTTTTAGATTCAGAATTTTCACTGCAGGTTTACTGTATGCCTTGGACCTTCTTATTGTCGATGAAGTACAGAAATTGCACCCGAATTTAATACAAAAGGCACATTGCCGACTTAAGTACAAGAGGACTGACACTCTCTCTTTCTATGATTTAAACCTCTCCTGTAGTCCAGTTTTAGATTCCTATGCTTCACTTCAGGTTAACTGTATCCCTTGGACCTTCTTATTGACGATGAAACACAGAAATTGCATCCGAATTCAATACAAATGGCACAATGACGACATAAGTAAAAGAGGGCTGACACTCTCACTTTCTATGATTTGAACCTCTAGTGTGAGTCCAGTTTTAGATTCAGATTTTTCACTTCAGGTTTACTGTATCCCTTCGACCTTCTTATTGACGATGCAACACAGAGATGGCATCCGAATGTAATCCATAGGGCACAATGCCGACTTAAGTACAAGAGGACTGACACTCTAACTTTCTATGATTTGAACCTATCCTGTGGGTCCTGTTTTAAATTCCGACGCTTCACTTCAGGTTTACTTTATCCTTTGGACCTTCATATTGACGATGAAACACATAAATTGCATCTGAAATTAATACAAAAGGCACAATGCCGACTTAAGTACAAGAGGACTGAAACACTCACTTTCGATGATTTGAACCTCTCCTGTGAGACCAGTTTTAAATTCAGATGCTTCACTTCAGGTTTACTGTATACCTTGCACCTTTTTATTGACGATGAAACACAGAAATTGCATCGCAATTAAATTCAAAATGCACAATGCCGACTTAAGTACAAGAGGACAGACACTCTAATTTTCTAAGATTTGAACCTCTCCTGTGAGTCCAGTTTTGGATTCCGATGCTTCACTTCAGGTTTACTGTATACCTTGGACCTTCTTTTTTACGATGAAACACAGAAATTGCATCCGAATTTATTACCAAAGGCACAATGCCGACTTAAGTACATGAGGACTGACACTCTTACTTTCTATGATTTGAATCTCTCCTGTGAGTCCAGTTTTAGATTCCGATGCTCCACTTCAGGTTTACTGTATCCCTTGGACCTTCTTATTGACGATGAAACACAGAAATTGCATCCGAATTTAATACAAAGGGCACAATGCCGACTTAAGTACAAGAGGACTGACACTTTCACGTTCTACGATTTGAACCACTCCTGTGAGTCCAGTTTTCGATTCCGATGCTTCACTTCAGGTTTACTGTATCCCTTGGTTCTTCTTATTGACGATGAAACACACCAATTGCATCGGAATTTGATACAAAAAGCACAATGCCGGCTTAAGTAAAAGAGGAATGACACTCTCACTTTCTATGATTAGAACCTGCCCTGTGAGTCTAGTTATAGATTCGGTTGCTTCACTTCAGGTTTACTGTATACCTGGGACCATCTTATTGACGATGAGACACAGTAATTGCATCCGAATTTAATACAAAAGAAACAATGCCGACTTAAGTACAAGAGGACCGACACTCTAACTGTCTATGATTTGAACCTCTCCTGTGAGTCCAGTTTTAGATTACGATGCTTCACTTCAGGTGTACTGTATCCCTTGGACCTTCTTATTAACGATGAAACACAGAGTTTGCATCCGAATTTAATACAAAAGGCACAATGCCGACTTAAGTACAAGAGGACTGACACTCTAACTTTCTATGATTTGAACCTCTCCTGTGAGTCCAGTTTTGGATTCCGATGCTTCACTTCGGGTTTACTGTATCCCTTGGACCTTCTTATTGACGATGAATCACAGAAACTGCATCCGAATGTAATACAAAAGGCACAATGCCGACTTAAGTACAAGAGGCCTGACACTCTCACTTTTCTATGATTTGAACCTCTCCTGTAAGACCAGTTTTATATTCCGATGCTTCATTTCAGGTTTACTGTATACCTTGAACCTTCTTATGGACGATCAAACACATAAATTGCATCCGAATTTAATACAAAAGGCACTATGCCGACTTAAATAAAAGAGGACTTACACTCTCACTTTCGGTGATTAGAACTTCTCCTGTGAGTCCAGTTTTAGATTCCGATGCGTCACTTCCGGTTTAACCGTATACCTTGCACATTCTTATTGGCGATGAAACACGGAAATTGCATCGGAATTTAATACAAAAGGCACAGTGCCGACATAAGTAAAAGAGTACTGACACTCTCACTTTCTATGATTTGAACCAATCCTGTAAGTCCAGTTATAGATTCCGATTTTTCACTTCAGGTTTACTGTATGCCTTGGCTCTTCTTATTGACGATTAAACACAGAAATTGCATCGGAATTTAATACAAAAAGCACAATGCCGACTTAAGTAAAAGAGGACTGACACTCTCACTTTCTATGATTTGAACCTCTCCTATGAGTCCAGTTTTAGATTCCGATGCTTCACTTCAGGTTTCCTGTATCCCTTGGACCATCTTATTGACGATGAAACACAGACTTTGCATTCGAATTTAATACAAAAGGCACAATGCCGACTAAAGTACAAGAGACCTGACACTCTAACTTCCTATGATTTGAACCTCTCCTGTGAGTCCAGTTTTAGATTCTGATGCTTCATTTCAGGTTTACTGTATACCTTGGACCTTCTTATTGACGATGAAACACAGAAATTGCATCCGAATTTAATACAAATGGCACAATGCCGTCTTAAGTAAAAGAGGAGTTACACTCTCACTTTCGGTGATTTGAACCTCTCCTGTGAGTCCAGTTTTAGATTCCGATGCTTCATTTCAGGTTTACTGTATACCTTACACCCTCATATTGACGATGAAACACAGAAATTGCATCGGAATTAAATTCAAAAGGCAGAATGCCGACTTAAGAGAAAGAGGACTGACACTCGAACTTTCTATGATTTTGAACCTCTCCTGTGAGTCGAGTTTTAGATTCCGATGCTTCACATCAGGATTACTGTATACCTTGGACCTTATTATTGACGATGCAACACAGAAATTGCATTCGAAATTAGTACAAAAAGGCACAATGCCGACTTAAGTACAAGAAGACTGACACTCTCACTTTCTATGATCTGAACCTTTCCTGTGAGTCCAGTTTTAGACTCCGATGCTTCACTTCAGGTTTACTGTATCCCTTGGACCTTCTTATTGACGATGAAACACAGAAATTGCATCCGAATTTAATACAAAAGGCACAATGCCGACTTAAGTACAAGAGGCCTTACACTCTCACTTTCTATGATTTGAACCTCTCCTGTGAGACCAGTTTTAGATTCCGATGCTTCACTTCAGGTTTACTGTATACCTTGGACCTTCTTATTGACGATAAAACACAGGATTTGCATCCGAAATTAATACAAAAGGTACAATGCCACTTAACTAAAAAAGGACTGACACTCTCACTTTCTACGATTTGAACCTCTCCTGTGAGTCCAGCTTTAGTCTCCGGTGCTTCACTTCAGGTTTACTGTATCCCTTGGACCTTCTTATTGACGATGAAACACAGAAATTGCATCGGAATTTAATACAAAAGGCACAATGCTGTCATAAGTACAAGAGGACTGACACTCTAACTTTCTATGATTTGAACCTCTCCTGTGGGTCCAGTTTTAGATTCCGATGCCACACTTCAGGTTTACTGTATACCTATCACCTTCTTATTGACGATGATACATAGAAATAGCATCCGAATTTAATACAAAAGGCACAATGCCGACATTAGTACAACAGGAATGACACTCTCACTTTCTATGATTTGAGCCTCTCCTTTGAGACCAGTTTTAGATTCAGATTTTTCACTGCAGGTTTACTGTATACCTTGCACCTTTTTATTGACGATGAAACACAGAAATTGCATCGGAATTAACTTCAAAAAGCACAATGCCGACTTAAGTACAAGAGGACTGACATTCTAAATCTCTAAAATTTGAACCTCTAATGTGAGTCCAGTTTTAGATTCCGATGCTTCACTTCAGGTTTACTGTATACCTTGGACCTTCTTATTGGCGATGAAACACAGAAATTGCAGCCGAATTTAATACAAAATGCAGAATGCCGTCTTAAGTACAACAGGACTGACACTCTAACTTTCTATGATTTGAACCTCTCCTGTGAGTCCAGTTTTAGATTCCGATGCTTCACTTCAGGTTTACTGTATCCCTTGCACATCTTATTGACGATGAAACACAGAAGTTGCATCCGAATTTAATACAAAAGGCACAATGCCGACTTAAGTACAAGAGGACTGACACTCTAACTTTCTATGATTTGAACCTCTCCCGTGAGTCCAGTTTTAGATTCCGATGCTTCACTTCAGGTTTACTATATCCCTTGGACCTTCTTATTGACGATGAAACACAGAGTTTGCATCAGAATTTGATACAAAAGGCACAATGCCGACTTAAGTACAAGAGGACTGACACTCTAACTTTCTATGAAATGATCCTCTCCTGTGAGTCCAGTTTTAGATTCCGATGCTTCACTTCAGATTTACAGTATCCCTTGGACCTTGTTATTGACGATGAAACACAGATATTGCATCCGAATTTAATACAAAAGGCAC
>NW_025726353.1:10000-12500 GCF_021461395.2 Schistocerca americana
GTTTAACATGAAGCGATACTCTGGGGACCGGGCAGTGCGAGTAGCAAACTATATTGCGGGGGTTGCAGTTAGGCAACACTACACTAATTTAACGCGTCGTATGACAATTACAGAGCAGGTTAAGGCCCAACGTGTGTTGGGTTAAGGCCCAACGTGTGTTGGGTTAAGGCCCAACGTGTGTTGGGTTAAGGCCCAACGTGTGTTGGGTTAAGGCCCAACGTGTGTTGGGTTAAGGCCCAACGTGTGTTGGGTTAAGGCCCAACGTGTGTTGGGTTAAGGCCCAACGTGTGTTGGGTTAAGGCCCAACGTGTGTTGGGTTAAGGCCCAACGTGTGTTGGGTTAAGGCCCAACGTGTGTTGGGTTAAGGCCCAACGTGTGTTGGGTTAAGGCCCAACGTGTGTTGGGTTAAGGCCCAACGTGTGTTGGGTTAAGGCCCAACGTGTGTTGGGTTAAGGCCCAACGTGTGTTGGGTTAAGGCCCAACGTGTGTTGGGTTAAGGCCCAACGTGTGTTGGGTTAAGGCCCAACGTGTGTTGGGTTAAGGCCCAACGTGTGTTGGGTTAAGGCCCAACGTGTGTTGGGTTAAGGCCCAACGTGTGTTGGGTTAAGGCCCAACGTGTGTTGGGTTAAGGCCCAACGTGTGTTGGGTTAAGGCCCAACGTGTGTTGGGTTAAGGCCCAACGTGTGTTGGGTTAAGGCCCAACGTGTGTTGGGTTAAGGCGCAACATAGGTTAGGTTAAGGCGCAACATAGGTTAGGTTAAGGCGCAACATAGGTTAGGTTAAGGCGCAACATAGGTTAGGTTAAGGCGCAACATAGGTTAGGTTAAGGCGCAACATAGGTTAGGTTAAGGCGCAACATAGGTTAGGTTACGGCGCAACATAGGTTAGGTTAAGGCGCAACATAGGTTAGGTTAAGGCGCAACATAGGTTAGGTTACGGCGCAACATAGGTTAGGTTAAGGCGCAACATAGGTTAGGTTAAGGCGCAACATAGGTTAGGTTAAGGCGCAACATAGGTTAGGTTAAGGCGCAACATAGGTTAGGTTAAGGCGCAACATAGGTTAGGTTAAGGCGCAACATAGGTTAGGTTAAGGCGCAACATAGGTTAGGTTAAGGCGCAACATAGGTTAGGTTACGGCGCAACATAGGTTAGGTTAAGGCGCAACATAGGTTAGGTTAAGGCGCAACATAGGTTAGGTTAAGGCGCAACATAGGTTAGGTTACGGCGCAACATAGGTTAGGTTACGGCGCAACATAGGTTAGGTTACGGCGCAACATAGGTTAGGTTAAGGCGCAACATAGGTTAGGTTAAGGCGCAACATAGGTTAGGTTAAGGCGCAACATAGGTTAGGTTAAGGCGCAACATAGGTTAGGTTAAGGCGCAACATAGGTTAGGTTAAGGCGCAACATAGGTTAGGTTAAGGCGCAACATAGGTTAGGTTAAGGCGCAACATGGGTTAGGTTAAGGCGCAACATGGGTTAGGTTAAGGCGCAACATGGGTTAGGTTAAGGCGCAACATGGGTTAGGTTAAGGCGCAACATGGGTTAGGTTAAGGCGCAACATGGGTTAGGTTAAGGCGCAACATGGGTTAGGTTAAGGCGCAACATGGGTTAGGTTAAGGCGCAACATGGGTTAGGTTAAGGCGCAACATGGGTTAGGTTAAGGCGCAACATGGGTTAGGTTAAGGCGCAACATGGGTTAGGTTAAGGCGCAACATGGGTTAGGTTAAGGTACAATATGGGTTAGGTTAAGGTACAATATGGGTTAGGTTAAGGTACAATATGGGTTAGGTTAAGGTACAATATGGGTTAGGTTAAGGTACAATATGGGTTAGGTTAAGGTACAATATGGGTTAGGTTAAGGTACAATATGGGTTAGGTTAAGGTACAATATGGGTTAGGTTAAGGTACAATATGGGTTAGGTTAAGGTACAATACGGGTTAGGTTAAGGTACAATACGGGTTAGGTTAAGGTACAATACGGGTTAGGTTAAGGTACAATACGGGTTAGGTTAAGGTACAATACGGGTTAGGTTAAGGTACAATACGGGTTAGGTTAAGGTACAATACGGGTTAGGTTAAGGCACTTGGGGGGGGGGGGGGCCCGGTTTGTTGATTGTGATTATCGTAAGTAAATGACTGCGGCATCATCTGATTTGCCACGTCAGGGTGCACCTTTGGCTCATAACAGGCGGCGCTCTGATTCCATGCTTGTGGCAGACCTGTGTCTTTCATTCCTGCCATTGTTTGTGTGGTGTGACAGGAGGCAGTATTGTGATGTTGGGTGCACCCCTGTCTGGGACATGTGTGGGTGTTGGTGGCTTAGCTGAGCAATGGTGGTTGTCGGAAGGGTGGGATATTCTGTTTTCCGAGTGGACCTCCCGGTCTGGTTATGATAGTGTGGATTGTCTAATGTGGCAGAGAGGATGCACTGGGTGTTGTTCCATGCTGGTGCTTACATATTGTCTGTGTGCCTGTTACAGGCAGAGAGTAGTGCGTGA
>NW_025726353.1:17500-22500 GCF_021461395.2 Schistocerca americana
CCAGGAGCCGTGATTTTAGCAACCCTATTCCGGCAGTAGTCCCTCAAACAACCGTATAGCATTACCGGACACTCAATCTCCCGAAGACGAGAGAAGAGCGCCGGCCACCACAGGTTGTCGAAGGCGCCGGAGATATCCACCATGACTCCAAGAACATATTTCCCTGTAGATGAGTGTACAATACTTGCGACCTTATTTACGGCATCAGATGTTGATTTGCCTTTACGGAAACCGCATTGCATGTCACTCATTCCACGAAGGATTCTGTGACTTGACAGCCTTGAGACCAGCAGCTTCTCAAGCGTCTTTCCCAGGACATCCAAGAGGCATATAGGCCTGTAGGACTTTGGTATTGTTGGATCTTTTTCTGGTGACTTCTTTATTATTATCACTTCCGCAGTCTTCCAGCGAGTTGGGAAGGACTGTGTTTCCAGACACCTGTTGTATATCTTTGCAAGGCCTGGGGCTATCTTGTGCACAATATTCTGCAGAACTTCCGCAGGTATTGCGTCTGGCCCTGGGGCCTTGCGTCTGGCAAAAGAGAGTATAGCTGTTTGTACCTCCTCAACCGAGAAGGGGTATACTTGTAGTTCATTATTGTACTCCGTCTGATCCTGGATCCTAATCTCCTGTTGCATCTCGTTGTCCGTTTCCGGTCGGTCGTCAGGGAGGAGCACATTAAGTAACTCCTCAGCCGTCTCCACCCAGTCTTTCGTCATACTGTTATTGTCTCCAAGTCTTACTGTCGAGAGATGCATTGGAGAATGTATTTTCTCTCTCACCATTTTATATGGGATACCCCATGGGTCTAGGGTAAGATGAGACTTTACAAAGTCCTCCCAACTTCGCTGGCGATGTTGCCTTAGGGTTTCTTTGAAAATCCATTTTCGTCTCCTGTACAGGGCAAGATGGTATTGCCTTTCGTCCCGGGTGAAAGACGCCTGATAGCTGCGCCGTGCCCTTCTCATAGACTGCCTGAGCCGAGTGAGCTCCGGAGTCCATGGAGAGGTCGTTTCGCGTATGAGACGTCTTCGCGTCGGTATCGCTGCGGCCACTGCCGCCTTTATAGAGACAATCAAGGCCTCAACAGCCTCTTCCACGTTAAACGGGCCATCTTCCAACTCTGGAGGATTGAACTCTGCCTCCAGCAGGCCCCAATCGGCTCTCCCATAATCATATTGCGTTGTCCACCCCTCTGGCACGCGTTCCGCAAGTAGTGCGACTGAAAATTCAATTATGTTATGGTCACTTGTTGTGAGATTTTCTAGAACTTTCCAGTTCTGAATATTATTTGCTACGTTAACTGAACTCAGCGTCACATCTATGTGAGACGCTGCCCCGGCTCGACTCCTATAAGTAGGAGGGTTGCCAGGGAGGTTTATTACATGTAATTGATGTTCCATTATGAAATCCTCGAGCGCAATTCCTCTTTGGTCCTGGGCTCCACTGTGCCAGAGAGGGGATTTTGCATTACTATCCATTGTAATAATGAGCGGTTTGCCAGCCAGGGCACGCAAAACAGTTGTCAAATGCCTCAGGTATATTTGTATTTGGTCTCTGTATTGACAGTAAACATTTATGAAGAACCAGTGTGTATTACAATAATTTATCTCGATTACAGTCACATGTGTATTACAAAACTGTGTTAGAACAGTAGTTTTGATTAACTTGTTTATTATAACAATAACTGACATCGGATTTTGACCGATCGAGATCACCTGAGCTGTTCCAGGGAGGCCCGGGACCCTGCCTGAGGCAGAGTACGGCTCTTGTATTAATAAGATATCAGTATACCTTTCTTCAGCCAATTTGCAGAGCTCCTGAGTAACCAGTGAGCTCCGCATTGTATTTATCTGCAAACAATTTATTCTAGTCATGGGAATCTGGTGTAAAAGTGGCTTGCAGGCCAAGCCTGGGCAGGATCAAAAGCGATTCTACCGTGCATTCTAACCATATCTTCGTAAACTTTATTTAAATCAAATTTCCTACCCCTCCGGATGTAAACTTTCGAAACCAGATCAGATAGTTTATCGTATTCTGTGGGAATGTTTAGAGCAACAAGTTCTATACAGTCTGCATCCTCCAGAGTTGGAAATGTAATTTTATTTCCACGGGGATGCCCAGCTCGGACCAGCTGCCTCAGTGCGGCGTTAAGAGTCTGTGAGTTTTCCAACCTAGACAACCGCAGAGTCTCCTCACATATTAGGTAAGTATTTCCAGGCGGACAATTGTTAAAAGATCGTTTCTGTTCTTGAGTGTCTACCTCTACATCATCTACATTTACACTATCATCCAGAGTTATTTTATTTACAGATGTAACTACTTTGATCAAGTCTACAGTCTCATCTACCTCATCCATTTTTACACCATCACCAAAGGTTAATTTATTTACAGATGTGGCTACTTTAATCAAGTCTGCAGTCTCTTTATCTGTTCCCTTTGCAGGACCATCGGACGCAGACGCCGACGGCTCCGCCCCATCTCGACGAGAAGCGGAGCCCACCGCCATGGCCGCCGACGGTCCCAGTGACTCCGGAAGGCCGCCCCTGGAGGCCAGGAAGGACCCGACCTGACAGGAGAAGTCCTCCGTCTCGGGCTGCACTTCAGGCACCAGCACAGCATAGATCTCCCCCTCCCTCCGCGAGGAACTGTCCCCACCCGGGGAGGGGAGACCCGCCAGCCCAGCCGCCTCCACCACCATCGAACCTGGAAGACTCCCCCGGCAGGCCGGGGAACCTCCGACCTGGCACGAGAAGTCCACTGTCTCCGGTTGTACAGTTGGCACTGGAACAGAGTAAACATTAGCTATTTCCTCCTCTTGCTCACCATCCAAAGAGGACAGTGACTCTTGTAATTTCCTCCACCTTCCCGCATCTCTCAATGTTTTACTTGGCGACTTTCTACGAGTGACCTTATAGCGTGTCGCCATAGTCGGTCCTTTGGATTAGTCGCTGGAGAAGTATCTTGTAAGTCAAACACTCCTTACCAGGAGTGTTACATGTTCGCTTTCGATATCTGCATGGGATACACAGTGGAGTATCTTTTGTGCAATTCTTTTTGTCATGGGTGTCACACCCGCAGTTTCCACACACGGGCTTCAAAAAGTTACAATATTTAGCGACATGGCCGTAGTCTTGGCACTTAGAACACTTTGCTAAGGCCGTATAATCTTTCACAGAGATTGCATTATAGCCAATATATAGCCTATTTGTCACTATTATCTGCTTTCTCAGTGCAGGTGCAACCTCAATTGCGTAGTGTACCGTATTTCGGTCACGAGGACCTGCTTTAAATCGTATTTTTAACTGCTCGTTAAACTCCTCGCGAGTCATTTTTTCCTCAAAATTCTGTGCGTATAGACAATCCGTTACATCGTCCTGAGACATGTACGACGGTACGTCGTACATCATCATTAGGGGGCGGGAATCTCGTTAATCCATTCATGCGCGTCACTAATTAGATGACGAGGCATTTGGCTACCTTAAGAGAGTCATAGTTACTCCCGCCGTTTACCCGCGCTTGCTTGAATTTCTTCACGTTGACATTCAGAGCACTGGGCAGAAATCACATTGCGTCAACACCCGCTAGGGCCATCGCAATGCTTTGTTTTAATTAGACAGTCGGATTCCCCCAGTCCGTGCCAGTTCTGAGTTGATCGTTGAATGGCGGCCGAAGAGAATCCGCGCACCCGCGCGCCCCCGGAGGAGCACGCTAAGGCGGACGCGGCCTCGCAGCAAGGAAGATCCGTGGGAGGCCAAGGCACGGGACCGAGCTCGGATCCTGCACGCAGGTTGAAGCACCGGGGCGCGAACGCCGCGCAGGCGCGCGCATCCTGCACCGCCGGCCAGCACGAGGCCAACCAACGGCGAGAGCAGACCACGCCCGCGCTAAACGCCCGCACTTACCGGCACCCCTACGGCACTCACCTCGCCCAGGCCCGGCACGTTAGCGCTGACCCACTTCCCGACCAAGCCCGACACGCCCCGATCCTCAGAGCCAATCCTTATCCCGAAGTTACGGATCCAATTTGCCGACTTCCCTTACCTACATTATTCTATCGACTAGAGGCTCTTCACCTTGGAGACCTGCTGCGGATATGGGTACGAACCGGCGCGACACCTCCACGTGGCCCTCTCCCGGATTTTCAAGGTCCGAGGGGAAGATCGGGACACCGCCGCAACTGCGGTGCTCTTCGCGTTCCAAACCCTATCTCCCTGCTAGAGGATTCCAGGGAACTCGAACGCTCATGCAGAAAAGAAAACTCTTCCCCGATCTCCCGACGGCGTCTCCGGGTCCTTTTGGGTTACCCCGACGAGCATCTCTAAAAGAGGGGCCCGACTTGTATCGGTTCCGCTGCCGGGTTCCGGAATAGGAACCGGATTCCCTTTCGCCCAACGGGGGCCAGCACAAAGTGCATCATGCTATGACGGCCCCCATCAACATCGGATTTCTCCTAGGGCTTAGGATCGACTGACTCGTGTGCAACGGCTGTTCACACGAAACCCTTCTCCGCGTCAGCCCTCCAGGGCCTCGCTGGAGTATTTGCTACTACCACCAAGATCTGCACCGACGGCGGCTCCAGGCAGGCTCACGCCCAGACCCTTCTGCGCCCACCGCCGCGACCCTCCTACTCGTCAGGGCTTCGCGGCCGGCCGCAAGGACCGGCCATGACTGCCAGACTGACGGCCGAGTATAGGCACGACGCTTCAGCGCCATCCATTTTCAGGGCTAGTTGCTTCGGCAGGTGAGTTGTTACACACTCCTTAGCGGATTCCGACTTCCATGGCCACCGTCCTGCTGTCTTAAGCAACCAACGCCTTTCATGGTTTCCCATGAGCGTCGATTCGGGCGCCTTAACTCGGCGTTTGGTTCATCCCACAGCGCCAGTTCTGCTTACCAAAAGTGGCCCACTTGGCACTCCGATCCGAGTCGTTTGCTCGCGGCTTCAGCATATCAAGCAAGCCGGAGATCTCACCCATTTAAAGTTTGAGAATAGGTTG
>NW_025726353.1:25000-30000 GCF_021461395.2 Schistocerca americana
GCACGAAGGATGTCACGCGACTAGTTAGCAGGCTAGAGTCTCGTTCGTTATCGGAATTAACCAGACAAATCGCTCCACCAACTAAGAACGGCCATGCACCACCACCCACCGAATCAAGAAAGAGCTATCAATCTGTCAATCCTTCCGGTGTCCGGGCCTGGTGAGGTTTCCCGTGTTGAGTCAAATTAAGCCGCAGGCTCCACTCCTGGTGGTGCCCTTCCGTCAATTCCTTTAAGTTTCAGCTTTGCAACCATACTTCCCCCGGAACCCAAAAGCTTTGGTTTCCCGGAGGCTGCCCGCCGAGTCATCGGAGGAACTGCGGCGGATCGCTGGCTGGCATCGTTTATGGTTAGAACTAGGGCGGTATCTGATCGCCTTCGAACCTCTAACTTTCGTTCTTGATTAATGAAAACATACTTGGCAAATGCTTTCGCTTCTGTTCGTCTTGCGACGATCCAAGAATTTCACCTCTAACGTCGCAATACGAATGCCCCCGCCTGTCCCTATTAATCATTACCTCGGGTTCCGAAAACCAACAAAATAGAACCGAGGTCCTATTCCATTATTCCATGCACACAGTATTCAGGCGGGCTTGCCTGCTTTAAGCACTCTAATTTGTTCAAAGTAAACGTGCCGGCCCACCGAGACACTCACTCAAGAGCACCCTGGTAGGATTGCAACGGGGTCCGCCTCGGGACGCACGAGCACGCACGAGGCGCGTCGCACGCCTTCAGCTCGCCCCACCGGCAGGACGTCCCACGATACATGCCAGTTAAACACCGACGGGCGGTGAACCAACAGCGTGGGACACAAATCCAACTACGAGCTTTTTAACCGCAACAACTTTAATATACGCTATTGGAGCTGGAATTACCGCGGCTGCTGGCACCAGACTTGCCCTCCAATAGATACTCGTTAAAGGATTTAAAGTGTACTCATTCCGATTACGGGGCCTCGGATGAGTCCCGTATCGTTATTTTTCGTCACTACCTCCCCGTGCCGGGAGTGGGTAATTTGCGCGCCTGCTGCCTTCCTTGGATGTGGTAGCCGTTTCTCAGGCTCCCTCTCCGGAATCGAACCCTGATTCCCCGTTACCCGTTACAACCATGGTAGGCGCAGAACCTACCATCGACAGTTGATAAGGCAGACATTTGAAAGATGCGTCGCCGGTACGAGGACCGTGCGATCAGCCCAAAGTTATTCAGAGTCACCAAGGCAAACGGACCGGACGAGCCGACCGATTGGTTTTGATCTAATAAAAGCGTCCCTTCCATCTCTGGTCGGGACTCTGTTTGCATGTATTAGCTCTAGAATTACCACAGTTATCCAAGTAACGTGGGTACGATCTAAGGAACCATAACTGATTTAATGAGCCATTCGCGGTTTCACCTTAATGCGGCTTGTACTGAGACATGCATGGCTTAATCTTTGAGACAAGCATATGACTACTGGCAGGATCAACCAGGGAGCTGCGTCAACTAGAGCTGAGCAGCCGGCCGCCCGGGAGTGTGTCCCGGGGGCCCGCGCGAACACGCAAGCGTCCGCTCAATTATTCTGCAAACAGGAGGAGGCTGAGCTCCCCTGCACAATACACCTCGAAACCCTCTCAGGTCCCGGCGGCGCGCAGCGCCGTCCTAAGTACTTGGTCGGGTTCGAGAGAGGCGCAATCGCCCGGAGTTTGGCGAGTAGACGCTTTAGGTGCGACCACCCGTGCTCCCAACTGAGCTTGCCGCTGCCGACAGAGGCCCGGGAGCGTGCTGTCGTGGCATTGCCGGCGGGAGACAACACGCGCCACCTACGGTGGCCGGCAGCTCCAACGCCAGCGCCACAGAAGGACAAAAGCCCCACTTGGGTGCCGAAGCGAACTCTCCCAGCACAGCGCACGCGCCAACACGTCCGCACAGCTGCGATACAATCCACCTGCGAGAACCGCAGAGGCGACCGAGCAGCAGACGGCGTCGCGGCGCCGAGCGCCGGGCGGCGGCGCATCCTCAGCGCACACAGTCCTCAATCGGACCAGCACACTGCAGATGTCCACCGCGCTTCGCACCGGGCCCGCGAGGACCTACTTTGGCCGCACGGCGCCGCGTGCAGGGTGCGCCGGCGCGCAGCTGCGCCGCCTGCCGCCTCCGTCGGCCGGCGCGCCTGCCACTGGCCGCCCCCACCAGCCGGCTGTAGCGCGTGCGCCCACGCACCGCGCGGCCAGCACGCCGGAAGGCCCCCCCTCACCGGCCGGGGACGGTCCCACCCAGCCACCGCCGCGTATCGCTTCACACCCACATGCCATTCACGTTCGTGGGCATGGTGGGTATCGCTGAAACAACCGGTTGGTAGCTCAACCGATCGTCGCCATCACTGATTCACCTCTAGCGAGAACAACCGCACCACAACGGTTTACCAGTTCTTCATTTGCGTAACGTCACCAGCAAACGTAGACGTCCATCGCCATTTGCAAATTCAACGATTGTTGCATGCCTGTGTCAGGTGTCACGACACACTATGTCTGCCCACATACACGCAACAACATGTGCACGCTTCGCGAACACGTGGAAGGTGGCCCCCGTACGTATGCGATGTCCATTGCGCGAACGACTGTCAACCGGCCTCTGTCGCATGTCGCAGATGTGGAACGCAGTGCACCATGCTATCACGGTGTGTGAGAAGAGACGACTACGTCTGACAACACGCGCCACTACATCAACAGACGGCTCATGCTGATCGCCATCCACGGCATACCATACTGCAATCCAGCTCTTATAGGGAGACGACACGTAGCTGAGTGCACAATATTTGGACCGTATGGTTCGCCGTTGTTGGCGCAGTCGTGGTACGGTCACACATGTACCACGATGTATCATTCAGTACATGAGGACCAATGTGCGGTACAGTGTGTGATTTGGACGTACAACATCAGCGGACAGTTGCCACAAGCCGTACCACAACGTAGGCTGTGCTTCGCCATGCGAATGCCAATGAACAACTGCGAAGGGCATTGAGCATGTACGTCCTGCCGCCATCCGCATTACAGTGTATAGCTGCAAGGTGTTTAACATGAAGCGATACTCTGGGGACCGGGCAGTGCGAGTAGCAAACTATATTGCGGGGGTTGCAGTTAGGCAACACTACACTAATTTAACGCGTCGTATGACAATTACAGAGCAGGTTAAGGCCCAACGTGTGTTGGGTTAAGGCCCAACGTGTGTTGGGTTAAGGCCCAACGTGTGTTGGGTTAAGGCCCAACGTGTGTTGGGTTAAGGCCCAACGTGTGTTGGGTTAAGGCCCAACGTGTGTTGGGTTAAGGCCCAACGTGTGTTGGGTTAAGGCCCAACGTGTGTTGGGTTAAGGCCCAACGTGTGTTGGGTTAAGGCCCAACGTGTGTTGGGTTAAGGCCCAACGTGTGTTGGGTTAAGGCCCAACGTGTGTTGGGTTAAGGCCCAACGTGTGTTGGGTTAAGGCCCAACGTGTGTTGGGTTAAGGCCCAACGTGTGTTGGGTTAAGGCCCAACGTGTGTTGGGTTAAGGCCCAACGTGTGTTGGGTTAAGGCCCAACGTGTGTTGGGTTAAGGCCCAACGTGTGTTGGGTTAAGGCCCAACGTGTGTTGGGTTAAGGCCCAACGTGTGTTGGGTTAAGGCCCAACGTGTGTTGGGTTAAGGCCCAACGTGTGTTGGGTTAAGGCCCAACGTGTGTTGGGTTAAGGCGCAACATAGGTTAGGTTAAGGCGCAACATAGGTTAGGTTAAGGCGCAACATAGGTTAGGTTAAGGCGCAACATAGGTTAGGTTAAGGCGCAACATAGGTTAGGTTAAGGCGCAACATAGGTTAGGTTACGGCGCAACATAGGTTAGGTTAAGGCGCAACATAGGTTAGGTTAAGGCGCAACATAGGTTAGGTTACGGCGCAACATAGGTTAGGTTAAGGCGCAACATAGGTTAGGTTAAGGCGCAACATAGGTTAGGTTAAGGCGCAACATAGGTTAGGTTAAGGCGCAACATAGGTTAGGTTAAGGCGCAACATAGGTTAGGTTAAGGCGCAACATAGGTTAGGTTAAGGCGCAACATAGGTTAGGTTAAGGCGCAACATAGGTTAGGTTACGGCGCAACATAGGTTAGGTTAAGGCGCAACATGGGTTAGGTTAAGGCGCAACATGGGTTAGGTTAAGGCGCAACATGGGTTAGGTTAAGGCGCAACATGGGTTAGGTTAAGGTACAATATGGGTTAGGTTAAGGTACAATATGGGTTAGGTTAAGGTACAATATGGGTTAGGTTAAGGTACAATATGGGTTAGGTTAAGGTACAATATGGGTTAGGTTAAGGTACAATATGGGTTAGGTTAAGGTACAATATGGGTTAGGTTAAGGTACAATATGGGTTAGGTTAAGGTACAATATGGGTTAGGTTAAGGTACAATACGGGTTAGGTTAAGGTACAATACGGGTTAGGTTAAGGTACAATACGGGTTAGGTTAAGGTACAATACGGGTTAGGTTAAGGTACAATACGGGTTAGGTTAAGGTACAATACGGGTTAGGTTAAGGCACTTGGGGGGGGGGGGGGCCCGGTTTGTTGATTGTGATTATCGTAAGTAAATGACTGCGGCATCATCTGATTTGCCACGTCAGGGTGCACCTTTGGCTCATAACAGGCGGCGCTCTGATTCCATGCTTGTGGCAGACCTGTGTCTTTCATTCCTGCCATTGTTTGTGTGGTGTGACAGGAGGCAGTATTGTGATGTTGGGTGCACCCCTGTCTGGGACATGTGTGGGTGTTGGTGGCTTAGCTGAGCAATGGTGGTTGTCGGAAGGGTGGGATATTCTGTTTTCCGAGTGGACCTCCCGGTCTGGTTATGATAGTGTGGATTGTCTAATGTGGCAGAGAGGATGCACTGGGTGTTGTTCCATGCTGGTGCTTACATATTGTCTGTGTGCCTGTTACAGGCAGAGAGTAGTGCGTGATAAGAGTGTCTGGCTGACGTGTGATTGTGAGCAGAGTCTTTCAGCATGTA
>NW_025726353.1:35000-37500 GCF_021461395.2 Schistocerca americana
CCACCATCACTCCTAGAACATATGTGCAGTTCGACGAGCTGACAAGTTCGGCCGCCGTGTTGATGGCGTCTTCCGTCGATTTTCCACGGCGGAAACCGAATTGCCATTCGTGCATTCCTGCCATTTCCCGGTGACCAGTCAATCTCGCACAGAGCAATTTCTCAAGGGCTTTGCCCAAGGTATCTAGCAGACATATTGGCCTGTATGCTTTGTGTTCTGTTGGGTCCTTGTCTGGCTTCTTTAGTATTATTATTTCTGCTCTTTTCCATCTCCTTGGAAAAGTACCTCTTTCCAGACATTTATTATATAGGTTTGCCAGTATCGGGGCTATTTTTCCTTTTATTGCTTGAAGTACCTCAACCGTGACCCTGTCGGGTCCGGGAGATTTTCCTCTTTTTAGGTTTGATATTACGTCTACCACCTCCTGCGGTGAGAAGGGGTAGACCATTGTATTGTTGTTGTATTCTTCTTGTGCTCTCTCTCTTATAGCCGCCTGTTCCGGTGTGTCCTCAGAGGGATCATCATCCGGTAGCAGGGCTTGGAGGAGCACCGTTATTGTTTCTTGTCTGGTTGTGGTCATTCTATTTTCGCCTGGTATTCTTATAGATGATAAGACTGTTGGAGCTCTTATTTTTTTCCCTAGCTAACTTGTATGGCTTTCCCCAGGGATCCATTGCCAGGTTATTTCTTACGAAATTTTCCCAGCTTCTTTTTCTAACTTCTATAATTTCTCTTTTATATCTCTCCCTTAGTTGTCTGTATATACGCAGTCTATGCTCCCTGTCTTGTGGGTTAAATGTGCGCTGATACCTGCGTCTTGCCCTGCGCGTAGCCTGACGTAGGTCACTTAGTTCTGGAGTCCATGGTGCCGGGTGCACGCTTTGGACTCTGCTTCTCTTTGGTACGACTGCTTCTATTACTTCCTTTATACTTTGAACTATCTGCTCCGCTGTTTCATCAACCTCGAGATCCTCATCCAGCTCTGGCGGGCTGTACTCCCGGGAGAGTCTTTCCCAGTCTACCTTTTTATAGTCATATTCTGAAAGCCATTCCTGTGGCGCCACATTCTGTTCTGATTTTAGTATATACTTTATTACATTATGATCACTGGTCGTTGCATTCTCCAATACCTCCCATTTATCTATTTTATTGGTAGCCCTGTTATTTGCCAGTGTTACATCTATATTTGTTTTTGCCCCTGCTCTATTTGAATATGTTGGTATCTCGCTAGGTGCGTTTATTATATCTAGATTTAATTCACTTATTGCATCTTCTAATTCCTGACCTTTTTCGTCTTGTTCTCCGCTGTGCCACAGGAATGACTTTGCGTTTGCATCCATTGCTATGATTACTTGATGGCCCTGTAGAGTTCTACATATTTCCTTTAGTTGTTCTAGGTACATAGTTATTGGCTCTCTATACTGACAATATATTGATACTAAATACCACTTAGTGTTTTTGGCGTGTACTTCGATTGTTACAACATGTTCATTTGTAAATTGATTTAATACTATTGTTCTTATATTACTATTTAAAATTACTATTGCAGACATTGGTCTTTCTCCCTTCATGATTATTTGAGCCGTGGCTGTCATTCCTGGGATTTTACCCTCCCGGGAGTACGGTTCTTGCAAGCATAGTATGTCAGCTTTAAGTTCTTCTGCTAATTTACGCAACTCGTAGTTTACTTGTACGCTTCTCATTGTATTAATTTGGAGAACTAAAAGATCCATTACGGATGATATGTATGGTAATGATCTTCTGGCCATGTCTTATTGGGGTCAAATCCTATTCGGCCGTATGTTGTTACCATTTGTATATATATATTTTCCAAATTGTATTTTACGCCTCTTCTTTCGTATACTTGCTTTACTATTTCCTGTAATTGTTCGTGTTCCGTGGGGATTCCGGCCGCGGCTAGCTGAATGCAGTCAACGTCCGCCAAAGCTGGATAAGTAATTCTCGAGCCGTTTGTGTGCCCCACTCTCACTAGTTGGCGTAATGCAGTGGTTAGCAGACCGGGTTCTTCTAGTCTTGCCATCTGCAGTGCGTTTTCGCATATCTTATAAGTGTTCTTTGGGTCCATTGCATTGTTATCCCGTGTGTTTTTTGTTGTTCCCTTATTTTCAGGTTGTTTATCTGTGATTTCTTTTGCATCTTTTTCCCTTGCCCCTACTGCTTCTCTGATTTTCATGCCCCTTAGCGTATCTCTTAGTTGCTTGCTTGGTGATTTATGCTTCTTTCTTTTCTCTTGGGGGTTAATCTCCATAATCTGTCCTTTGTATAAGTCTTCCTAGTAACAGCTGATACGTGGGGCATTCTTTGGAGTTTGGTGCTCTACATTTTCTTTTTCCCCTTCTATTGCATGGTATACATGTCTCAGGTCTGTTCTTCTCTGGGCACTCTTTCTTGTTGTGGTTGTCCGTTCCACAGTGACCACAGGTGGGGTCACCCCAGGTACAGTACTTCTGTACGTGACCCAGATCCATACATCTGTGAC
>NW_025726353.1:45000-47500 GCF_021461395.2 Schistocerca americana
TAGCTCTAGAATTACCACAGTTATCCAAGTAACGTGGGTACGATCTAAGGAACCATAACTGATTTAATGAGCCATTCGCGGTTTCACCTTAATGCGGCTTGTACTGAGACATGCATGGCTTAATCTTTGAGACAAGCATATGACTACTGGCAGGATCAACCAGGGAGCTGCGTCAACTAGAGCTGAGCAGCCGGCCGCCCGGGAGTGTGTCCCGGGGGCCCGCGCGAACACGCAAGCGTCCGCTCAATTATTCTGCAAACAGGAGGAGGCTGAGCTCCCCTGCACAATACACCTCGAAACCCTCTCAGGTCCCGGCGGCGCGCAGCGCCGTCCTAAGTACTTGGTCGGGTTCGAGAGAGGCGCAATCGCCCGGAGTTTGGCGAGTAGACGCTTTAGGTGCGACCACCCGTGCTCCCAACTGAGCTTGCCGCTGCCGACAGAGGCCCGGGAGCGTGCTGTCGTGGCATTGCCGGCGGGAGACAACACGCGCCACCTACGGTGGCCGGCAGCTCCAACGCCAGCGCCACAGAAGGACAAAAGCCCCACTTGGGTGCCGAAGCGAACTCTCCCAGCACAGCGCACGCGCCAACACGTCCGCACAGCTGCGATACAATCCACCTGCGAGAACCGCAGAGGCGACCGAGCAGCAGACGGCGTCGCGGCGCCGAGCGCCGGGCGGCGGCGCATCCTCAGCGCACACAGTCCTCAATCGGACCAGCACACTGCAGATGTCCACCGCGCTTCGCACCGGGCCCGCGAGGACCTACTTTGGCCGCACGGCGCCGCGTGCAGGGTGCGCCGGCGCGCAGCTGCGCCGCCTGCCGCCTCCGTCGGCCGGCGCGCCTGCCACTGGCCGCCCCCACCAGCCGGCTGTAGCGCGTGCGCCCACGCACCGCGCGGCCAGCACGCCGGAAGGCCCCCCCTCACCGGCCGGGGACGGTCCCACCCAGCCACCGCCGCGTATCGCTTCACACCCACATGCCATTCACGTTCGTGGGCATGGTGGGTATCGCTGAAACAACCGGTTGGTAGCTCAACCGATCGTCGCCATCACTGATTCACCTCTAGCGAGAACAACCGCACCACAACGGTTTACCAGTTCTTCATTTGCGTAACGTCACCAGCAAACGTAGACGTCCATCGCCATTTGCAAATTCAACGATTGTTGCATGCCTGTGTCAGGTGTCACGACACACTATGTCTGCCCACATACACGCAACAACATGTGCACGCTTCGCGAACACGTGGAAGGTGGCCCCCGTACGTATGCGATGTCCATTGCGCGAACGACTGTCAACCGGCCTCTGTCGCATGTCGCAGATGTGGAACGCAGTGCACCATGCTATCACGGTGTGTGAGAAGAGACGACTACGTCTGACAACACGCGCCACTACATCAACAGACGGCTCATGCTGATCGCCATCCACGGCATACCATACTGCAATCCAGCTCTTATAGGGAGACGACACGTAGCTGAGTGCACAATATTTGGACCGTATGGTTCGCCGTTGTTGGCGCAGTCGTGGTACGGTCACACATGTACCACGATGTATCATTCAGTACATGAGGACCAATGTGCGGTACAGTGTGTGATTTGGACGTACAACATCAGCGGACAGTTGCCACAAGCCGTACCACAACGTAGGCTGTGCTTCGCCATGCGAATGCCAATGAACAACTGCGAAGGGCATTGAGCATGTACGTCCTGCCGCCATCCGCATTACAGTGTATAGCTGCAAGGTGTTTAACATGAAGCGATACTCTGGGGACCGGGCAGTGCGAGTAGCAAACTATATTGCGGGGGTTGCAGTTAGGCAACACTACACTAATTTAACGCGTCGTATGACAATTACAGAGCAGGTTAAGGCCCAACGTGTGTTGGGTTAAGGCCCAACGTGTGTTGGGTTAAGGCCCAACGTGTGTTGGGTTAAGGCCCAACGTGTGTTGGGTTAAGGCCCAACGTGTGTTGGGTTAAGGCCCAACGTGTGTTGGGTTAAGGCCCAACGTGTGTTGGGTTAAGGCCCAACGTGTGTTGGGTTAAGGCCCAACGTGTGTTGGGTTAAGGCCCAACGTGTGTTGGGTTAAGGCCCAACGTGTGTTGGGTTAAGGCCCAACGTGTGTTGGGTTAAGGCCCAACGTGTGTTGGGTTAAGGCCCAACGTGTGTTGGGTTAAGGCCCAACGTGTGTTGGGTTAAGGCCCAACGTGTGTTGGGTTAAGGCCCAACGTGTGTTGGGTTAAGGCCCAACGTGTGTTGGGTTAAGGCCCAACGTGTGTTGGGTTAAGGCCCAACGTGTGTTGGGTTAAGGCCCAACGTGTGTTGGGTTAAGGCCCAACGTGTGTTGGGTTAAGGCCCAACGTGTGTTGGGTTAAGGCCCAACGTGTGTTGGGTTAAGGCCCAACGTGTGTTGGGTTAAGGCGCAACATAGGTTAGGTTAAGGCGCAACATAGGTTAGGTTAAGGCGCAACATAGGTTAGGTTAAGGCGCAACATAGGTTAGGT
>NW_025726353.1:57500-60000 GCF_021461395.2 Schistocerca americana
CAGCTCCAACGCCAGCGCCACAGAAGGACAAAAGCCCCACTTGGGTGCCGAAGCGAACTCTCCCAGCACAGCGCACGCGCCAACACGTCCGCACAGCTGCGATACAATCCACCTGCGAGAACCGCAGAGGCGACCGAGCAGCAGACGGCGTCGCGGCGCCGAGCGCCGGGCGGCGGCGCATCCTCAGCGCACACAGTCCTCAATCGGACCAGCACACTGCAGATGTCCACCGCGCTTCGCACCGGGCCCGCGAGGACCTACTTTGGCCGCACGGCGCCGCGTGCAGGGTGCGCCGGCGCGCAGCTGCGCCGCCTGCCGCCTCCGTCGGCCGGCGCGCCTGCCACTGGCCGCCCCCACCAGCCGGCTGTAGCGCGTGCGCCCACGCACCGCGCGGCCAGCACGCCGGAAGGCCCCCCCTCACCGGCCGGGGACGGTCCCACCCAGCCACCGCCGCGTATCGCTTCACACCCACATGCCATTCACGTTCGTGGGCATGGTGGGTATCGCTGAAACAACCGGTTGGTAGCTCAACCGATCGTCGCCATCACTGATTCACCTCTAGCGAGAACAACCGCACCACAACGGTTTACCAGTTCTTCATTTGCGTAACGTCACCAGCAAACGTAGACGTCCATCGCCATTTGCAAATTCAACGATTGTTGCATGCCTGTGTCAGGTGTCACGACACACTATGTCTGCCCACATACACGCAACAACATGTGCACGCTTCGCGAACACGTGGAAGGTGGCCCCCGTACGTATGCGATGTCCATTGCGCGAACGACTGTCAACCGGCCTCTGTCGCATGTCGCAGATGTGGAACGCAGTGCACCATGCTATCACGGTGTGTGAGAAGAGACGACTACGTCTGACAACACGCGCCACTACATCAACAGACGGCTCATGCTGATCGCCATCCACGGCATACCATACTGCAATCCAGCTCTTATAGGGAGACGACACGTAGCTGAGTGCACAATATTTGGACCGTATGGTTCGCCGTTGTTGGCGCAGTCGTGGTACGGTCACACATGTACCACGATGTATCATTCAGTACATGAGGACCAATGTGCGGTACAGTGTGTGATTTGGACGTACAACATCAGCGGACAGTTGCCACAAGCCGTACCACAACGTAGGCTGTGCTTCGCCATGCGAATGCCAATGAACAACTGCGAAGGGCATTGAGCATGTACGTCCTGCCGCCATCCGCATTACAGTGTATAGCTGCAAGGTGTTTAACATGAAGCGATACTCTGGGGACCGGGCAGTGCGAGTAGCAAACTATATTGCGGGGGTTGCAGTTAGGCAACACTACACTAATTTAACGCGTCGTATGACAATTACAGAGCAGGTTAAGGCCCAACGTGTGTTGGGTTAAGGCCCAACGTGTGTTGGGTTAAGGCCCAACGTGTGTTGGGTTAAGGCCCAACGTGTGTTGGGTTAAGGCCCAACGTGTGTTGGGTTAAGGCCCAACGTGTGTTGGGTTAAGGCCCAACGTGTGTTGGGTTAAGGCCCAACGTGTGTTGGGTTAAGGCCCAACGTGTGTTGGGTTAAGGCCCAACGTGTGTTGGGTTAAGGCCCAACGTGTGTTGGGTTAAGGCCCAACGTGTGTTGGGTTAAGGCCCAACGTGTGTTGGGTTAAGGCCCAACGTGTGTTGGGTTAAGGCCCAACGTGTGTTGGGTTAAGGCCCAACGTGTGTTGGGTTAAGGCCCAACGTGTGTTGGGTTAAGGCCCAACGTGTGTTGGGTTAAGGCCCAACGTGTGTTGGGTTAAGGCCCAACGTGTGTTGGGTTAAGGCCCAACGTGTGTTGGGTTAAGGCCCAACGTGTGTTGGGTTAAGGCCCAACGTGTGTTGGGTTAAGGCCCAACGTGTGTTGGGTTAAGGCCCAACGTGTGTTGGGTTAAGGCGCAACATAGGTTAGGTTAAGGCGCAACATAGGTTAGGTTAAGGCGCAACATAGGTTAGGTTAAGGCGCAACATAGGTTAGGTTAAGGCGCAACATAGGTTAGGTTAAGGCGCAACATAGGTTAGGTTAAGGCGCAACATAGGTTAGGTTACGGCGCAACATAGGTTAGGTTAAGGCGCAACATAGGTTAGGTTAAGGCGCAACATAGGTTAGGTTACGGCGCAACATAGGTTAGGTTAAGGCGCAACATAGGTTAGGTTAAGGCGCAACATAGGTTAGGTTAAGGCGCAACATAGGTTAGGTTAAGGCGCAACATAGGTTAGGTTAAGGCGCAACATAGGTTAGGTTAAGGCGCAACATAGGTTAGGTTAAGGCGCAACATAGGTTAGGTTAAGGCGCAACATAGGTTAGGTTACGGCGCAACATAGGTTAGGTTAAGGCGCAACATAGGTTAGGTTAAGGCGCAACATAGGTTAGGTTAAGGCGCAACATAGGTTAGGTTACGGCGCAACATAGGTTAGGTTACGGCGCAACATAGGTTAGGTTACGGCGCAACATAGGTTAGGTTAAGGCGCAACATAGGTTAGGT
>NW_025726353.1:67500-72500 GCF_021461395.2 Schistocerca americana
GCGTTCTGTGTCCAACGGCCTCACGGCCGATGGGCGTCGTACGGCTCCACACCGGAGCGGACAGGCAGTCGGGCGAAAGTCATTCAAAACCGGCGCCAGGCGCCAGGTGCCGCAGGCCAGCCGCTCCAGCGCTTCAGCGCTCGTACCACACAACATTGGCGTTAGTTTTGAGAAGCACGCGTGGTTCCGCACGCGGCGCACGGCTACTGCGAGCCGTACAGGTAGCGTGTTGCGCGACACGACACGCACATCGAAAGACATGCAGTCTAGTCGGTAATGATCCTTCCGCAGGTTCACCTACGGAAACCTTGTTACGACTTTTACTTCCTCTAAATGATCAAGTTTGGTCATCTTTCCGGTAGCATCGGCAACGACAGAGTCAATGCCGCGTACCAGTCCGAAGACCTCACTAAATCATTCAATCGGTAGTAGCGACGGGCGGTGTGTACAAAGGGCAGGGACGTAATCAACGCGAGCTTATGACTCGCGCTTACTGGGAATTCCTCGTTCATGGGGAACAATTGCAAGCCCCAATCCCTAGCACGAAGGAGGTTCAGCGGGTTACCCCGACCTTTCGGCCTAGGAAGACACGCTGATTCCTTCAGTGTAGCGCGCGTGCGGCCCAGAACATCTAAGGGCATCACAGACCTGTTATTGCTCAATCTCGTGCGGCTAGAAGCCGCCTGTCCCTCTAAGAAGAAAAGTAATCGCTGACAGCACGAAGGATGTCACGCGACTAGTTAGCAGGCTAGAGTCTCGTTCGTTATCGGAATTAACCAGACAAATCGCTCCACCAACTAAGAACGGCCATGCACCACCACCCACCGAATCAAGAAAGAGCTATCAATCTGTCAATCCTTCCGGTGTCCGGGCCTGGTGAGGTTTCCCGTGTTGAGTCAAATTAAGCCGCAGGCTCCACTCCTGGTGGTGCCCTTCCGTCAATTCCTTTAAGTTTCAGCTTTGCAACCATACTTCCCCCGGAACCCAAAAGCTCTGGTTTCCCGGAGGCTGCCCGCCGAGTCATCGGAGGAACTGCGGCGGATCGCTGGCTGGCATCGTTTATGGTTAGAACTAGGGCGGTATCTGATCGCCTTCGAACCTCTAACTTTCGTTCTTGATTAATGAAAACATACTTGGCAAATGCTTTCGCTTCTGTTCGTCTTGCGACGATCCAAGAATTTCACCTCTAACGTCGCAATACGAATGCCCCCGCCTGTCCCTATTAATCATTACCTCGGGTTCCGAAAACCAACAAAATAGAACCGAGGTCCTATTCCATTATTCCATGCACACAGTATTCAGGCGGGCTTGCCTGCTTTAAGCACTCTAATTTGTTCAAAGTAAACGTGCCGGCCCACCGAGACACTCACTCAAGAGCACCCTGGTAGGATTGCAACGGGGTCCGCCTCGGGACGCACGAGCACGCACGAGGCGCGTCGCACGCCTTCAGCTCGCCCCACCGGCAGGACGTCCCACGATACATGCCAGTTAAACACCGACGGGCGGTGAACCAACAGCGTGGGACACAAATCCAACTACGAGCTTTTTAACCGCAACAACTTTAATATACGCTATTGGAGCTGGAATTACCGCGGCTGCTGGCACCAGACTTGCCCTCCAATAGATACTCGTTAAAGGATTTAAAGTGTACTCATTCCGATTACGGGGCCTCGGATGAGTCCCGTATCGTTATTTTTCGTCACTACCTCCCCGTGCCGGGAGTGGGTAATTTGCGCGCCTGCTGCCTTCCTTGGATGTGGTAGCCGTTTCTCAGGCTCCCTCTCCGGAATCGAACCCTGATTCCCCGTTACCCGTTACAACCATGGTAGGCGCAGAACCTACCATCGACAGTTGATAAGGCAGACATTTGAAAGATGCGTCGCCGGTACGAGGACCGTGCGATCAGCCCAAAGTTATTCAGAGTCACCAAGGCAAACGGACCGGACGAGCCGACCGATTGGTTTTGATCTAATAAAAGCGTCCCTTCCATCTCTGGTCGGGACTCTGTTTGCATGTATTAGCTCTAGAATTACCACAGTTATCCAAGTAACGTGGGTACGATCTAAGGAACCATAACTGATTTAATGAGCCATTCGCGGTTTCACCTTAATGCGGCTTGTACTGAGACATGCATGGCTTAATCTTTGAGACAAGCATATGACTACTGGCAGGATCAACCAGGGAGCTGCGTCAACTAGAGCTGAGCAGCCGGCCGCCCGGGAGTGTGTCCCGGGGGCCCGCGCGAACACGCAAGCGTCCGCTCAATTATTCTGCAAACAGGAGGAGGCTGAGCTCCCCTGCACAATACACCTCGAAACCCTCTCAGGTCCCGGCGGCGCGCAGCGCCGTCCTAAGTACTTGGTCGGGTTCGAGAGAGGCGCAATCGCCCGGAGTTTGGCGAGTAGACGCTTTAGGTGCGACCACCCGTGCTCCCAACTGAGCTTGCCGCTGCCGACAGAGGCCCGGGAGCGTGCTGTCGTGGCATTGCCGGCGGGAGACAACACGCGCCACCTACGGTGGCCGGCAGCTCCAACGCCAGCGCCACAGAAGGACAAAAGCCCCACTTGGGTGCCGAAGCGAACTCTCCCAGCACAGCGCACGCGCCAACACGTCCGCACAGCTGCGATACAATCCACCTGCGAGAACCGCAGAGGCGACCGAGCAGCAGACGGCGTCGCGGCGCCGAGCGCCGGGCGGCGGCGCATCCTCAGCGCACACAGTCCTCAATCGGACCAGCACACTGCAGATGTCCACCGCGCTTCGCACCGGGCCCGCGAGGACCTACTTTGGCCGCACGGCGCCGCGTGCAGGGTGCGCCGGCGCGCAGCTGCGCCGCCTGCCGCCTCCGTCGGCCGGCGCGCCTGCCACTGGCCGCCCCCACCAGCCGGCTGTAGCGCGTGCGCCCACGCACCGCGCGGCCAGCACGCCGGAAGGCCCCCCCTCACCGGCCGGGGACGGTCCCACCCAGCCACCGCCGCGTATCGCTTCACACCCACATGCCATTCACGTTCGTGGGCATGGTGGGTATCGCTGAAACAACCGGTTGGTAGCTCAACCGATCGTCGCCATCACTGATTCACCTCTAGCGAGAACAACCGCACCACAACGGTTTACCAGTTCTTCATTTGCGTAACGTCACCAGCAAACGTAGACGTCCATCGCCATTTGCAAATTCAACGATTGTTGCATGCCTGTGTCAGGTGTCACGACACACTATGTCTGCCCACATACACGCAACAACATGTGCACGCTTCGCGAACACGTGGAAGGTGGCCCCCGTACGTATGCGATGTCCATTGCGCGAACGACTGTCAACCGGCCTCTGTCGCATGTCGCAGATGTGGAACGCAGTGCACCATGCTATCACGGTGTGTGAGAAGAGACGACTACGTCTGACAACACGCGCCACTACATCAACAGACGGCTCATGCTGATCGCCATCCACGGCATACCATACTGCAATCCAGCTCTTATAGGGAGACGACACGTAGCTGAGTGCACAATATTTGGACCGTATGGTTCGCCGTTGTTGGCGCAGTCGTGGTACGGTCACACATGTACCACGATGTATCATTCAGTACATGAGGACCAATGTGCGGTACAGTGTGTGATTTGGACGTACAACATCAGCGGACAGTTGCCACAAGCCGTACCACAACGTAGGCTGTGCTTCGCCATGCGAATGCCAATGAACAACTGCGAAGGGCATTGAGCATGTACGTCCTGCCGCCATCCGCATTACAGTGTATAGCTGCAAGGTGTTTAACATGAAGCGATACTCTGGGGACCGGGCAGTGCGAGTAGCAAACTATATTGCGGGGGTTGCAGTTAGGCAACACTACACTAATTTAACGCGTCGTATGACAATTACAGAGCAGGTTAAGGCCCAACGTGTGTTGGGTTAAGGCCCAACGTGTGTTGGGTTAAGGCCCAACGTGTGTTGGGTTAAGGCCCAACGTGTGTTGGGTTAAGGCCCAACGTGTGTTGGGTTAAGGCCCAACGTGTGTTGGGTTAAGGCCCAACGTGTGTTGGGTTAAGGCCCAACGTGTGTTGGGTTAAGGCCCAACGTGTGTTGGGTTAAGGCCCAACGTGTGTTGGGTTAAGGCCCAACGTGTGTTGGGTTAAGGCCCAACGTGTGTTGGGTTAAGGCCCAACGTGTGTTGGGTTAAGGCCCAACGTGTGTTGGGTTAAGGCCCAACGTGTGTTGGGTTAAGGCCCAACGTGTGTTGGGTTAAGGCCCAACGTGTGTTGGGTTAAGGCCCAACGTGTGTTGGGTTAAGGCCCAACGTGTGTTGGGTTAAGGCCCAACGTGTGTTGGGTTAAGGCCCAACGTGTGTTGGGTTAAGGCCCAACGTGTGTTGGGTTAAGGCCCAACGTGTGTTGGGTTAAGGCCCAACGTGTGTTGGGTTAAGGCCCAACGTGTGTTGGGTTAAGGCGCAACATAGGTTAGGTTAAGGCGCAACATAGGTTAGGTTAAGGCGCAACATAGGTTAGGTTAAGGCGCAACATAGGTTAGGTTAAGGCGCAACATAGGTTAGGTTAAGGCGCAACATAGGTTAGGTTAAGGCGCAACATAGGTTAGGTTACGGCGCAACATAGGTTAGGTTAAGGCGCAACATAGGTTAGGTTAAGGCGCAACATAGGTTAGGTTACGGCGCAACATAGGTTAGGTTAAGGCGCAACATAGGTTAGGTTAAGGCGCAACATAGGTTAGGTTAAGGCGCAACATAGGTTAGGTTAAGGCGCAACATAGGTTAGGTTAAGGCGCAACATAGGTTAGGTTAAGGCGCAACATAGGTTAGGTTAAGGCGCAACATAGGTTAGGTTAAGGCGCAACATAGGTTAGGTTACGGCGCAACATAGGTTAGGTTAAGGCGCAACATAGGTTAGGTTAAGGCGCAACATAGGTTAGGTTATGGCGCAACATAGGTTAGGTTACGGCGCAACATAGGTTAGGTTACGGCGCAACATAGGTTAGGTTAAGGCGCAACATAGGTTAG
>NW_025726354.1:0-2500 GCF_021461395.2 Schistocerca americana
AATGTATAGACCTGTCCGTATACATGCTGAAAGACTCTGCTCACAATCACACGTCAGCCAGACACTCTTATCACGCACTACTCTCTGCCTGTAACAGGCACACAGACAATATGTAAGCACCAGCATGGAACAACACCCAGTGCATCCTCTCTGCCACATTAGACAATCCACACTATCATAACCAGACCGGGAGGTCCACTCGGAAAACAGAATATCCCACCCTTCCGACAACCACCATTGCTCAGCTAAGCCACCAACACCCACACATGTCCCAGACAGGGGTGCACCCAACATCACAATACTGCCTCCTGTCACACCACACAAACAATGGCAGGAATGAAAGACACAGGTCTGCCACAAGCATGGAATCAGAGCGCCGCCTGTTATGAGCCAAAGGTGCACCCTGACGTGGCAAATCAGATGATGCCGCAGTCATTTACTTACGATAATCACAATCAACAAACCGGGCCCCCCCCCCCCCCCCAAGTGCCTTAACCTAACCCGTATTGTACCTTAACCTAACCCGTATTGTACCTTAACCTAACCCGTATTGTACCTTAACCTAACCCGTATTGTACCTTAACCTAACCCGTATTGTACCTTAACCTAACCCGTATTGTACCTTAACCTAACCCATATTGTACCTTAACCTAACCCATATTGTACCTTAACCTAACCCATATTGTACCTTAACCTAACCCATATTGTACCTTAACCTAACCCATATTGTACCTTAACCTAACCCATATTGTACCTTAACCTAACCCATATTGTACCTTAACCTAACCCATATTGTACCTTAACCTAACCCATATTGTACCTTAACCTAACCCATGTTGCGCCTTAACCTAACCCATGTTGCGCCTTAACCTAACCCATGTTGCGCCTTAACCTAACCCATGTTGCGCCTTAACCTAACCCATGTTGCGCCTTAACCTAACCCATGTTGCGCCTTAACCTAACCCATGTTGCGCCTTAACCTAACCCATGTTGCGCCTTAACCTAACCCATGTTGCGCCTTAACCTAACCCATGTTGCGCCTTAACCTAACCCATGTTGCGCCTTAACCTAACCCATGTTGCGCCTTAACCTAACCTATGTTGCGCCTTAACCTAACCTATGTTGCGCCTTAACCTAACCTATGTTGCGCCTTAACCTAACCTATGTTGCGCCTTAACCTAACCTATGTTGCGCCTTAACCTAACCTATGTTGCGCCTTAACCTAACCTATGTTGCGCCGTAACCTAACCTATGTTGCGCCGTAACCTAACCTATGTTGCGCCTTAACCTAACCTATGTTGCGCCTTAACCTAACCTATGTTGCGCCTTAACCTAACCTATGTTGCGCCGTAACCTAACCTATGTTGCGCCTTAACCTAACCTATGTTGCGCCTTAACCTAACCTATGTTGCGCCTTAACCTAACCTATGTTGCGCCTTAACCTAACCTATGTTGCGCCTTAACCTAACCTATGTTGCGCCTTAACCTAACCTATGTTGCGCCTTAACCTAACCTATGTTGCGCCTTAACCTAACCTATGTTGCGCCGTAACCTAACCTATGTTGCGCCTTAACCTAACCTATGTTGCGCCTTAACCTAACCTATGTTGCGCCGTAACCTAACCTATGTTGCGCCTTAACCTAACCTATGTTGCGCCTTAACCTAACCTATGTTGCGCCTTAACCTAACCTATGTTGCGCCTTAACCTAACCTATGTTGCGCCTTAACCTAACCTATGTTGCGCCTTAACCTAACCTATGTTGCGCCTTAACCCAACACACGTTGGGCCTTAACCCAACACACGTTGGGCCTTAACCCAACACACGTTGGGCCTTAACCCAACACACGTTGGGCCTTAACCCAACACACGTTGGGCCTTAACCCAACACACGTTGGGCCTTAACCCAACACACGTTGGGCCTTAACCCAACACACGTTGGGCCTTAACCCAACACACGTTGGGCCTTAACCCAACACACGTTGGGCCTTAACCCAACACACGTTGGGCCTTAACCCAACACACGTTGGGCCTTAACCCAACACACGTTGGGCCTTAACCCAACACACGTTGGGCCTTAACCCAACACACGTTGGGCCTTAACCCAACACACGTTGGGCCTTAACCCAACACACGTTGGGCCTTAACCCAACACACGTTGGGCCTTAACCCAACACACGTTGGGCCTTAACCCAACACACGTTGGGCCTTAACCCAACACACGTTGGGCCTTAACCCAACACACGTTGGGCCTTAACCCAACACACGTTGGGCCTTAACCCAACACACGTTGGGCCTTAACCCAACACACGTTGGGCCTTAACCCAACACACGTTGGGCCTTAACCCAACACACGTTGGGCCTTAACCTGCTCTGTAATTGTCATACGACGCGTTAAATTAGTGTAGTGTTGCCTAACTGCAACCCCCGCAATATAGTTTGCTACTCGCACTGCCCGGTCCCCAGAGTATCGCTTCATGTTAAACACCTTGCAGCTATACA
>NW_025726354.1:12500-17500 GCF_021461395.2 Schistocerca americana
TACATGCTGAAAGACTCTGCTCACAATCACACGTCAGCCAGACACTCTTATCACGCACTACTCTCTGCCTGTAACAGGCACACAGACAATATGTAAGCACCAGCATGGAACAACACCCAGTGCATCCTCTCTGCCACATTAGACAATCCACACTATCATAACCAGACCGGGAGGTCCACTCGGAAAACAGAATATCCCACCCTTCCGACAACCACCATTGCTCAGCTAAGCCACCAACACCCACACATGTCCCAGACAGGGGTGCACCCAACATCACAATACTGCCTCCTGTCACACCACACAAACAATGGCAGGAATGAAAGACACAGGTCTGCCACAAGCATGGAATCAGAGCGCCGCCTGTTATGAGCCAAAGGTGCACCCTGACGTGGCAAATCAGATGATGCCGCAGTCATTTACTTACGATAATCACAATCAACAAACCGGGCCCCCCCCCCCCCAAGTGCCTTAACCTAACCCGTATTGTACCTTAACCTAACCCGTATTGTACCTTAACCTAACCCGTATTGTACCTTAACCTAACCCGTATTGTACCTTAACCTAACCCGTATTGTACCTTAACCTAACCCGTATTGTACCTTAACCTAACCCGTATTGTACCTTAACCTAACCCATATTGTACCTTAACCTAACCCATATTGTACCTTAACCTAACCCATATTGTACCTTAACCTAACCCATATTGTACCTTAACCTAACCCATATTGTACCTTAACCTAACCCATATTGTACCTTAACCTAACCCATATTGTACCTTAACCTAACCCATATTGTACCTTAACCTAACCCATGTTGCGCCTTAACCTAACCCATGTTGCGCCTTAACCTAACCCATGTTGCGCCTTAACCTAACCCATGTTGCGCCTTAACCTAACCCATGTTGCGCCTTAACCTAACCCATGTTGCGCCTTAACCTAACCCATGTTGCGCCTTAACCTAACCCATGTTGCGCCTTAACCTAACCCATGTTGCGCCTTAACCTAACCCATGTTGCGCCTTAACCTAACCCATGTTGCGCCTTAACCTAACCCATGTTGCGCCTTAACCTAACCCATGTTGCGCCTTAACCTAACCTATGTTGCGCCTTAACCTAACCTATGTTGCGCCTTAACCTAACCTATGTTGCGCCTTAACCTAACCTATGTTGCGCCTTAACCTAACCTATGTTGCGCCTTAACCTAACCTATGTTGCGCCTTAACCTAACCTATGTTGCGCCTTAACCTAACCTATGTTGCGCCGTAACCTAACCTATGTTGCGCCGTAACCTAACCTATGTTGCGCCATAACCTAACCTATGTTGCGCCTTAACCTAACCTATGTTGCGCCTTAACCTAACCTATGTTGCGCCTTAACCTAACCTATGTTGCGCCGTAACCTAACCTATGTTGCGCCTTAACCTAACCTATGTTGCGCCTTAACCTAACCTATGTTGCGCCTTAACCTAACCTATGTTGCGCCTTAACCTAACCTATGTTGCGCCTTAACCTAACCTATGTTGCGCCTTAACCTAACCTATGTTGCGCCTTAACCTAACCTATGTTGCGCCGTAACCTAACCTATGTTGCGCCTTAACCTAACCTATGTTGCGCCTTAACCTAACCTATGTTGCGCCGTAACCTAACCTATGTTGCGCCTTAACCTAACCTATGTTGCGCCGTGGCGCCTTAACCTAACCTATGTTGCGCCTTAACCTAACCTATGTTGCGCCTTAACCTAACCTATGTTGCGCCTTAACCCAACCTATGTTGCGCCTTAACCCAACACTCGTTGGGCCTTAACCCAACACACGTTGGGCCTTAACCCAACACACGTTGGGCCTTAACCCAACACACGTTGGGCCTTAACCCAACACACGATGGGCCTTAACCCAACGACACGTTGGGCCTTAAACCAACACACGTTGGGCCTTAACCCAACACACGTTGGGCCTTAACCCAACACACGTTGGGCCTTAACCCAACACACGTTGGGCCTTAACCCAACACACGTCTGGGCCTTAACCCAACACACGTTGGGCCTTAACCCAACACACGTTGGGCCTTAACCCAACACACGTTGGGCCTTAACCCAACACACGTTGGGCCTTAACCCAACACACGTTGGGCCTTAACCCAACACACGTTGGGCCTTAACCCAACACACGTTGGGCCTTCACCTCAACACACGTTGGCCTTAACCCCACACACGTTGGGCCCCTTAAGACCCAACACACGTTGGGGCCTTAACCCAACACACGTTGGCCTTACCCAACACACGTTGGGCCTTAACCTGCTCTGTAATTGTCATACGACGCGTTAAATTAGTGTAGTGTTGCCTAACTGCAACCCCCGCAATATAGTTTGCTACTCGCACTGCCCGGTCCCCAGAGTATCGCTTCATGTTAAACACCTTGCAGCTATACACTGTAATGCGGATGGCGGCAGGACGTACATGCTCAATGCCCTTCGCAGTTGTTCATTGGCATTCGCATGGCGAAGCACAGCCTACGTTGTGGTACGGCTTGTGGCAACTGTCCGCTGATGTTGTACGTCCAAATCACACACTGTACCGCACATTGGTCCTCATGTACTGAATGATACATCGTGGTACATGTGTGACCGTACCACGACTGCGCCAAACAACGGCGAACCATACGGTCCAAATATTGTGCACTCAGCTACGTGTCGTCTCCCTATAAGAGCTGGATTGCAGTATGGTATGCCGTGGATGGCGATCAGCATGAGCCGTCTGTTGATGTAGTGGCGCGTGTTGTCAGACGTAGTCGTCTCTTCTCACACACCCGTGATAGCATGGTGCACTGCGTTCCACATCTGCGACATGCGACAGAGGCCGGTGACAGTCGTTCGCGCAATGGACATCGCATACGTACGGGGGCCACCTTTCCACGTGTTCGCGAAGCGTGCACATGTTGTTGCGTGTATGTGGGCAGACATAGTGTGTCGTGGACACCTGACACAGGCATGCAACAATCGTTGAATTTGCAAATGGCGATGGACGTCTACGTTTGCTGGTGACGTTACGCAAATGAAGAACTGGTAAACCGTTGTGGTGCGGTTGTTCTCGCTAGAGGTGAATCAGTGATGGCGACGATCGGTTGAGCTACCAACCCGGTTGTTTCAGCGATACCCACCATGCCCACGAACGTGAATGGCATGTGGGTGTGAAGCGATACGCGGCGGTGGCTGGGTGGGACCGACCCCGGCCGGTGAGGGGGGGCCTTCCGGCGTGCTGGCCGCGCGGTGCGTGGGGCGCACGCGCTACAGCCGGCTGGTGGGGGCGGCCAGTGGCAGGCGCGCCGGCCGACGGAGGCGGCAGGCGGCCGCAGCTGCGCGCCGGCGCACCCTGCACGCGGCGCCGTGCGGGCCAAAGTAGGTCCTCGCGGGCCCGGTGCGAAGCGCGGTGGACATCTGCAGTGTGCTGGTCCGATTGAGGACTGTGTGCGCTGAGGATGCGCCGCCGCCCGGCGCTCGGCGCCGCGACGCCGTCTGCTGCTCGGTCGCCTCTGCGGTTCTCGCAGGTGATTGTATCGCAGCTGTGCGGACGTGTTGGCGCGTGCGCTGTGCTGGGAGAGTTCGCTTCGGCACCCAAGTGGGGCTTTTGTCCTTCTGTGGCGCTTGGCGTTGGAGCTGCCGGCCACCGTAGGTGGCGCGTGTTGTCTCCCGCCGGGCAATGCCACGACAGCACGCTCCCGGGCCTCTGTCGGCCAGCGGCAAGCTCAGTTGGGAGCACGGGTGGTCGCACCTAAAGCGTCTACTCGCCAAACTCCGGGCGATTGCGCCTCTCTCGAACCCGACCAAGTACTTAGACGGCGCTGGCGCGCCGCCGGGACCTGTGAGGGTTTCGAGGTGTATTGTGCAGGGGAGCTCAGCCTCCTCCTGTTTGCAGAATAATTGAGCGGACGCTTGCGTGTTCGCGCGGGCCCCCGGGACACACTCCCGGGCGGCCGGCTGCTCAGCTCTAGTTGACGCAGCTCCCTGGTTGATCCTGCCAGTAGTCATATGCTTGTCTCAAAGATTAAGCCATGCATGTCTCAGTACAAGCCGCATTAAGGTGAAACCGCGAATGGCTCATTAAATCAGTTACGGTTCCTTAGATCGTACCCACGTTACTTGGATAACTGTGGTAATTCTAGAGCTAATACATGCAAACAGAGTCCCGACCAGAGATGGAAGGGACGCTTTTATTAGATCAAAACCAATCGGTCGGCTCGTCCGGTCCGTTTGCCTTGGTGACTCTGAATAACTTTGGGCTGATCGCACGGTCCTCGTACCGGCGACGCATCTTTCAAATGTCTGCCTTATCAACTGTCGATGGTAGGTTCTGCGCCTACCATGGTTGTAACGGGTAACGGGGAATCAGGGTTCGATTCCGGAGAGGGAGCCTGAGAAACGGCTACCACATCCAAGGAAGGCAGCAGGCGCGCAAATTACCCACTCCCGGCACGGGGAGGTAGTGACGAAAAATAACGATACGGGACTCATCCGAGGCCCCGTAATCGGAATGAGTACACTTTAAATCCTTTAACGAGTATCTATTGGAGGGCAAGTCTGGTGCCAGCAGCCGCGGTAATTCCAGCTCCAATAGCGTATATTAAAGTTGTTGCGGTTAAAAAGCTCGTAGTTGGATTTGTGTCCCACGCTGTTGGTTCACCGCCCGTCGGTGTTTAACTGGCATGTATCGTGGGACGTCCTGCCGGTGGGGCGAGCTGAAGGCGTGCGACGCGCCTCGTGCGTGCTCGTGCGTCCCGAGGCGGACCCCGTTGCAATCCTACCAGGGTGCTCTTGAGTGAGTGTCTCGGTGGGCCGGCACGTTTACTTTGAACAAATTAGAGTGCTTAAAGCAGGCAAGCCCGCCTGAATACTGTGTGCATGGAATAATGGAATAGGACCTCGGTTCTATTTTGTTGGTTTTCGGAACCCGAGGTAATGATTAATAGGGACAGGCGGGGGCATTCGTATTGCGACGTTAGAGGTGAAAT
>NW_025726354.1:25000-32500 GCF_021461395.2 Schistocerca americana
CCTGTAACAGGCACACAGACAATATGTAAGCACCAGCATGGAACAACACCCAGTGCATCCTCTCTGCCACATTAGACAATCCACACTATCATAACCAGACCGGGAGGTCCACTCGGAAAACAGAATATCCCACCCTTCCGACAACCACCATTGCTCAGCTAAGCCACCAACACCCACACATGTCCCAGACAGGGGTGCACCCAACATCACAATACTGCCTCCTGTCACACCACACAAACAATGGCAGGAATGAAAGACACAGGTCTGCCACAAGCATGGAATCAGAGCGCCGCCTGTTATGAGCCAAAGGTGCACCCTGACGTGGCAAATCAGATGATGCCGCAGTCATTTACTTACGATAATCACAATCAACAAACCGGGCCCCCCCCCCCCCCAAGTGCCTTAACCTAACCCGTATTGTACCTTAACCTAACCCGTATTGTACCTTAACCTAACCCGTATTGTACCTTAACCTAACCCGTATTGTACCTTAACCTAACCCGTATTGTACCTTAACCTAACCCGTATTGTACCTTAACCTAACCCGTATTGTACCTTAACCTAACCCATATTGTACCTTAACCTAACCCATATTGTACCTTAACCTAACCCATATTGTACCTTAACCTAACCCATATTGTACCTTAACCTAACCCATATTGTACCTTAACCTAACCCATATTGTACCTTAACCTAACCCATATTGTACCTTAACCTAACCCATATTGTACCTTAACCTAACCCATGTTGCGCCTTAACCTAACCCATGTTGCGCCTTAACCTAACCCATGTTGCGCCTTAACCTAACCCATGTTGCGCCTTAACCTAACCCATGTTGCGCCTTAACCTAACCCATGTTGCGCCTTAACCTAACCCATGTTGCGCCTTAACCTAACCCATGTTGCGCCTTAACCTAACCCATGTTGCGCCTTAACCTAACCCATGTTGCGCCTTAACCTAACCCATGTTGCGCCTTAACCTAACCCATGTTGCGCCTTAACCTAACCCATGTTGCGCCTTAACCTAACCTATGTTGCGCCTTAACCTAACCTATGTTGCGCCTTAACCTAACCTATGTTGCGCCTTAACCTAACCTATGTTGCGCCTTAACCTAACCTATGTTGCGCCTTAACCTAACCTATGTTGCGCCTTAACCTAACCTATGTTGCGCCTTAACCTAACCTATGTTGCGCCGTAACCTAACCTATGTTGCGCCGTAACCTAACCTATGTTGCGCCATAACCTAACCTATGTTGCGCCTTAACCTAACCTATGTTGCGCCTTAACCTAACCTATGTTGCGCCTTAACCTAACCTATGTTGCGCCGTAACCTAACCTATGTTGCGCCTTAACCTAACCTATGTTGCGCCTTAACCTAACCTATGTTGCGCCTTAACCTAACCTATGTTGCGCCTTAACCTAACCTATGTTGCGCCTTAACCTAACCTATGTTGCGCCTTAACCTAACCTATGTTGCGCCTTAACCTAACCTATGTTGCGCCTTAACCTAACCTATGTTGCGCCGTAACCTAACCTATGTTGCGCCTTAACCTAACCTATGTTGCGCCTTAACCTAACCTATGTTGCGCCGTAACCTAACCTATGTTGCGCCTTAACCTAACCTATGTTGCGCCTTAACCTAACCTATGTTGCGCCTTAACCTAACCTATGTTGCGCCTTAACCTAACCTATGTTGCGCCTTAACCTAACCTATGTTGCGCCTTAACCCAACACACGTTGGGCCTTAACCCAACACACGTTGGGCCTTAACCCAACACACGTTGGGCCTTAACCCAACACACGTTGGGCCTTAACCCAACACACGTTGGGCCTTAACCCAACACACGTTGGGCCTTAACCCAACACACGTTGGGCCTTAACCCAACACACGTTGGGCCTTAACCCAACACACGTTGGGCCTTAACCCAACACACGTTGGGCCTTAACCCAACACACGTTGGGCCTTAACCCAACACACGTTGGGCCTTAACCCAACACACGTTGGGCCTTAACCCAACACACGTTGGGCCTTAACCCAACACACGTTGGGCCTTAACCCAACACACGTTGGGCCTTAACCCAACACACGTTGGGCCTTAACCCAACACACGTTGGGCCTTAACCCAACACACGTTGGGCCTTAACCCAACACACGTTGGGCCTTAACCCAACACACGTTGGGCCTTAACCCAACACACGTTGGGCCTTAACCCAACACACGTTGGGCCTTAACCCAACACACGTTGGGCCTTAACCCAACACACGTTGGGCCTTAACCTGCTCTGTAATTGTCATACGACGCGTTAAATTAGTGTAGTGTTGCCTAACTGCAACCCCCGCAATATAGTTTGCTACTCGCACTGCCCGGTCCCCAGAGTATCGCTTCATGTTAAACACCTTGCAGCTATACACTGTAATGCGGATGGCGGCAGGACGTACATGCTCAATGCCCTTCGCAGTTGTTCATTGGCATTCGCATGGCGAAGCACAGCCTACGTTGTGGTACGGCTTGTGGCAACTGTCCGCTGATGTTGTACGTCCAAATCACACACTGTACCGCACATTGGTCCTCATGTACTGAATGATACATCGTGGTACATGTGTGACCGTACCACGACTGCGCCAACAACGGCGAACCATACGGTCCAAATATTGTGCACTCAGCTACGTGTCGTCTCCCTATAAGAGCTGGATTGCAGTATGGTATGCCGTGGATGGCGATCAGCATGAGCCGTCTGTTGATGTAGTGGCGCGTGTTGTCAGACGTAGTCGTCTCTTCTCACACACCGTGATAGCATGGTGCACTGCGTTCCACATCTGCGACATGCGACAGAGGCCGGTTGACAGTCGTTCGCGCAATGGACATCGCATACGTACGGGGGCCACCTTCCACGTGTTCGCGAAGCGTGCACATGTTGTTGCGTGTATGTGGGCAGACATAGTGTGTCGTGACACCTGACACAGGCATGCAACAATCGTTGAATTTGCAAATGGCGATGGACGTCTACGTTTGCTGGTGACGTTACGCAAATGAAGAACTGGTAAACCGTTGTGGTGCGGTTGTTCTCGCTAGAGGTGAATCAGTGATGGCGACGATCGGTTGAGCTACCAACCGGTTGTTTCAGCGATACCCACCATGCCCACGAACGTGAATGGCATGTGGGTGTGAAGCGATACGCGGCGGTGGCTGGGTGGGACCGTCCCCGGCCGGTGAGGGGGGGCCTTCCGGCGTGCTGGCCGCGCGGTGCGTGGGCGCACGCGCTACAGCCGGCTGGTGGGGGCGGCCAGTGGCAGGCGCGCCGGCCGACGGAGGCGGCAGGCGGCGCAGCTGCGCGCCGGCGCACCCTGCACGCGGCGCCGTGCGGCCAAAGTAGGTCCTCGCGGGCCCGGTGCGAAGCGCGGTGGACATCTGCAGTGTGCTGGTCCGATTGAGGACTGTGTGCGCTGAGGATGCGCCGCCGCCCGGCGCTCGGCGCCGCGACGCCGTCTGCTGCTCGGTCGCCTCTGCGGTTCTCGCAGGTGGATTGTATCGCAGCTGTGCGGACGTGTTGGCGCGTGCGCTGTGCTGGGAGAGTTCGCTTCGGCACCCAAGTGGGGCTTTTGTCCTTCTGTGGCGCTGGCGTTGGAGCTGCCGGCCACCGTAGGTGGCGCGTGTTGTCTCCCGCCGGCAATGCCACGACAGCACGCTCCCGGGCCTCTGTCGGCAGCGGCAAGCTCAGTTGGGAGCACGGGTGGTCGCACCTAAAGCGTCTACTCGCCAAACTCCGGGCGATTGCGCCTCTCTCGAACCCGACCAAGTACTTAGGACGGCGCTGCGCGCCGCCGGGACCTGAGAGGGTTTCGAGGTGTATTGTGCAGGGGAGCTCAGCCTCCTCCTGTTTGCAGAATAATTGAGCGGACGCTTGCGTGTTCGCGCGGGCCCCCGGGACACACTCCCGGGCGGCCGGCTGCTCAGCTCTAGTTGACGCAGCTCCCTGGTTGATCCTGCCAGTAGTCATATGCTTGTCTCAAAGATTAAGCCATGCATGTCTCAGTACAAGCCGCATTAAGGTGAAACCGCGAATGGCTCATTAAATCAGTTATGGTTCCTTAGATCGTACCCACGTTACTTGGATAACTGTGGTAATTCTAGAGCTAATACATGCAAACAGAGTCCCGACCAGAGATGGAAGGGACGCTTTTATTAGATCAAAACCAATCGGTCGGCTCGTCCGGTCCGTTTGCCTTGGTGACTCTGAATAACTTTGGGCTGATCGCACGGTCCTCGTACCGGCGACGCATCTTTCAAATGTCTGCCTTATCAACTGTCGATGGTAGGTTCTGCGCCTACCATGGTTGTAACGGGTAACGGGGAATCAGGGTTCGATTCCGGAGAGGGAGCCTGAGAAACGGCTACCACATCCAAGGAAGGCAGCAGGCGCGCAAATTACCCACTCCCGGCACGGGGAGGTAGTGACGAAAAATAACGATACGGGACTCATCCGAGGCCCCGTAATCGGAATGAGTACACTTTAAATCCTTTAACGAGTATCTATTGGAGGGCAAGTCTGGTGCCAGCAGCCGCGGTAATTCCAGCTCCAATAGCGTATATTAAAGTTGTTGCGGTTAAAAAGCTCGTAGTTGGATTTGTGTCCCACGCTGTTGGTTCACCGCCCGTCGGTGTTTAACTGGCATGTATCGTGGGACGTCCTGCCGGTGGGGCGAGCTGAAGGCGTGCGACGCGCCTCGTGCGTGCTCGTGCGTCCCGAGGCGGACCCCGTTGCAATCCTACCAGGGTGCTCTTGAGTGAGTGTCTCGGTGGGCCGGCACGTTTACTTTGAACAAATTAGAGTGCTTAAAGCAGGCAAGCCCGCCTGAATACTGTGTGCATGGAATAATGGAATAGGACCTCGGTTCTATTTTGTTGGTTTTCGGAACCCGAGGTAATGATTAATAGGGACAGGCGGGGGCATTCGTATTGCGACGTTAGAGGTGAAATTCTTGGATCGTCGCAAGACGAACAGAAGCGAAAGCATTTGCCAAGTATGTTTTCATTAATCAAGAACGAAAGTTAGAGGTTCGAAGGCGATCAGATACCGCCCTAGTTCTAACCATAAACGATGCCAGCCAGCGATCCGCCGCAGTTCCTCCGATGACTCGGCGGGCAGCCTCCGGGAAACCAAAGCTTTTGGGTTCCGGGGGAAGTATGGTTGCAAAGCTGAAACTTAAAGGAATTGACGGAAGGGCACCACCAGGAGTGGAGCCTGCGGCTTAATTTGACTCAACACGGGAAACCTCACCAGGCCCGGACACCGGAAGGATTGACAGATTGATAGCTCTTTCTTGATTCGGTGGGTGGTGGTGCATGGCCGTTCTTAGTTGGTGGAGCGATTTGTCTGGTTAATTCCGATAACGAACGAGACTCTAGCCTGCTAACTAGTCGCGTGACATCCTTCGTGCTGTCAGCGATTACTTTTCTTCTTAGAGGGACAGGCGGCTTCTAGCCGCACGAGATTGAGCAATAACAGGTCTGTGATGCCCTTAGATGTTCTGGGCCGCACGCGCGCTACACTGAAGGAATCAGCGTGTCTTCCTAGGCCGAAAGGTCGGGGTAACCCGCTGAACCTCCTTCGTGCTAGGGATTGGGGCTTGCAATTGTTCCCCATGAACGAGGAATTCCCAGTAAGCGCGAGTCATAAGCTCGCGTTGATTACGTCCCTGCCCTTTGTACACACCGCCCGTCGCTACTACCGATTGAATGATTTAGTGAGGTCTTCGGACTGGTACGCGGCATTGACTCTGTCGTTGCCGATGCTACCGGAAAGATGACCAAACTTGATCATTTAGAGGAAGTAAAAGTCGTAACAAGGTTTCCGTAGGTGAACCTGCGGAAGGATCATTACCGACTAGACTGCATGTCTTTCGATGTGCGTGTCGTGTCGCGCAACACGCTACCTGTACGGCTCGCAGTAGCCGTGCGCCGCGTGCGGAACCACGCGTGCTTCTCAAAACTAACGCCAATGTTGTGTGGTACGAGCGCTGAAGCGCTGGAGCGGCTGGCCTGCGGCACCTGGCGCCTGGCGCCGGTTTTGAATGACTTTCGCCCGACTGCCTGTCCGCTCCGGTGTGGAGCCGTACGACGCCCATCGGCCGTGAGGCCGTTGGACACAGAACGCTTGAACAGGGGCCGCCACACGCCTACGTCCCGCCTATGCAACTGTCTTGAAAGAGACAGTGTAAACTAAGAAAAGATCACCCAGGACGGTGGATCACTCGGCTCGTGGGTCGATGAAGAACGCAGCAAATTGCGCGTCGACATGTGAACTGCAGGACACATGAACATCGACGTTTCGAACGCACATTGCGGTCCATGGATTCCGTTCCCGGGCCACGTCTGGCTGAGGGTCGGCTACGTATACTGAAGCGCGCGGCGTTTGCCCCGCTTCGCAGACCTGGGAGCGTCGCGGCCGCCTGTGGGGCCGGCCGCGCCTCCTTAAACGTGCGATGCGCGCCCGTCGCCTGGCGGTTCGCATACCGGTACTTACTCGGTAGCGTGCACAGCCGGCTGGCGGTGTGGCGTGCGACACCTCGTACAACGACCTCAGAGCAGGCGAGACTACCCGCTGAATTTAAGCATATTACTAAGCGGAGGAAAAGAAACTAACAAGGATTCCCCCAGTAGCGGCGAGCGAACAGGGAAGAGTCCAGCACCGAACCCCGCAGGCTGCCGCCTGTCGTGGCATGTGGTGTTTGGGAGGGTCCACTACCCCGACGCCTCGCGCCGAGCCCAAGTCCAACTTGAATGAGGCCACGGCCCGTAGAGGGTGCCAGGCCCGTAGCGGCCGGTGCGAGCGTCGGCGGGACCTCTCCTTCGAGTCGGGTTGCTTGAGAGTGCAGCTCCAAGTGGGTGGTAAACTCCATCTGAGACTAAATATGACCACGAGACCGATAGCGAACAAGTACCGTGAGGGAAAGTTGAAAAGAACTTTGAAGAGAGAGTTCAAAAGTACGTGAAACCGTTCTGGGGTAAACGTGAGAAGTCCGAAAGGTCGAACGGGTGAGATTCACGCCCATCCGGCCACTGGCCTCCGCCCTCGGCAGATGGGGCCGGCCGCCCGCGCGGAGCAATCCGCGGCGGGGTCGTGTCCGGTTGCCTTTCCACTCGCCGCGGGGTGGGGCCGTTCCGGTGTGCGGTGGGCCGCACTTCTCCCCTAGTAGGACGTCGCGACCCGCTGGGTGCCGGTGGGCCGCGCGCCTGCACGTTGCCTTTGACGGTGCGGCGCTGTCATCTTCCGCCGCCGTCAAGGGGCAACACCAGTGGGTCGCTGACACCAGTCGCCTGCTATCTGGGCGTAACTTCATCGACGCTCTCCGCGCCCGCATCAACGCCTTCCCCACGAAGGCACGGCGCAGTCGCGGGCGGGAGGCGGACACCAGATGCCGCGCGGGCTGCCAGGCCGTAGAGACCGCCAACCACGTGTTACAGGCTTGCTTCAGGACGCACGGGTCCCGGGTAAAGCG
>NW_025726354.1:37500-42500 GCF_021461395.2 Schistocerca americana
TGTTGCGCCTTAACCTAACCTATGTTGCGCCTTAACCTAACCTATGTTGCGCCTTAACCTAACCTATGTTGCGCCGTAACCTAACCTATGTTGCGCCTTAACCTAACCTATGTTGCGCCTTAACCTAACCTATGTTGCGCCTTAACCTAACCTATGTTGCGCCTTAACCTAACCTATGTTGCGCCTTAACCTAACCTATGTTGCGCCTTAACCTAACCTATGTTGCGCCTTAACCTAACCTATGTTGCGCCTTAACCTAACCTATGTTGCGCCGTAACCTAACCTATGTTGCGCCTTAACCTAACCTATGTTGCGCCTTAACCTAACCTATGTTGCGCCGTAACCTAACCTATGTTGCGCCTTAACCTAACCTATGTTGCGCCTTAACCTAACCTATGTTGCGCCTTAACCTAACCTATGTTGCGCCTTAACCTAACCTATGTTGCGCCTTAACCTAACCTATGTTGCGCCTTAACCCAACACACGTTGGGCCTTAACCCAACACACGTTGGGCCTTAACCCAACACACGTTGGGCCTTAACCCAACACACGTTGGGCCTTAACCCAACACACGTTGGGCCTTAACCCAACACACGTTGGGCCTTAACCCAACACACGTTGGGCCTTAACCCAACACACGTTGGGCCTTAACCCAACACACGTTGGGCCTTAACCCAACACACGTTGGGCCTTAACCCAACACACGTTGGGCCTTAACCCAACACACGTTGGGCCTTAACCCAACACACGTTGGGCCTTAACCCAACACACGTTGGGCCTTAACCCAACACACGTTGGGCCTTAACCCAACACACGTTGGGCCTTAACCCAACACACGTTGGGCCTTAACCCAACACACGTTGGGCCTTAACCCAACACACGTTGGGCCTTAACCCAACACACGTTGGGCCTTAACCCAACACACGTTGGGCCTTAACCCAACACACGTTGGGCCTTAACCCAACACACGTTGGGCCTTAACCCAACACACGTTGGGCCTTAACCCAACACACGTTGGGCCTTAACCCAACACACGTTGGGCCTTAACCTGCTCTGTAATTGTCATACGACGCGTTAAATTAGTGTAGTGTTGCCTAACTGCAACCCCCGCAATATAGTTTGCTACTCGCACTGCCCGGTCCCCAGAGTATCGCTTCATGTTAAACACCTTGCAGCTATACACTGTAATGCGGATGGCGGCAGGACGTACATGCTCAATGCCCTTCGCAGTTGTTCATTGGCATTCGCATGGCGAAGCACAGCCTACGTTGTGGTACGGCTTGTGGCAACTGTCCGCTGATGTTGTACGTCCAAATCACACACTGTACCGCACATTGGTCCTCATGTACTGAATGATACATCGTGGTACATGTGTGACCGTACCACGACTGCGCCAACAACGGCGAACCATACGGTCCAAATATTGTGCACTCAGCTACGTGTCGTCTCCCTATAAGAGCTGGATTGCAGTATGGTATGCCGTGGATGGCGATCAGCATGAGCCGTCTGTTGATGTAGTGGCGCGTGTTGTCAGACGTAGTCGTCTCTTCTCACACACCGTGATAGCATGGTGCACTGCGTTCCACATCTGCGACATGCGACAGAGGCCGGTTGACAGTCGTTCGCGCAATGGACATCGCATACGTACGGGGGCCACCTTCCACGTGTTCGCGAAGCGTGCACATGTTGTTGCGTGTATGTGGGCAGACATAGTGTGTCGTGACACCTGACACAGGCATGCAACAATCGTTGAATTTGCAAATGGCGATGGACGTCTACGTTTGCTGGTGACGTTACGCAAATGAAGAACTGGTAAACCGTTGTGGTGCGGTTGTTCTCGCTAGAGGTGAATCAGTGATGGCGACGATCGGTTGAGCTACCAACCGGTTGTTTCAGCGATACCCACCATGCCCACGAACGTGAATGGCATGTGGGTGTGAAGCGATACGCGGCGGTGGCTGGGTGGGACCGTCCCCGGCCGGTGAGGGGGGGCCTTCCGGCGTGCTGGCCGCGCGGTGCGTGGGCGCACGCGCTACAGCCGGCTGGTGGGGGCGGCCAGTGGCAGGCGCGCCGGCCGACGGAGGCGGCAGGCGGCGCAGCTGCGCGCCGGCGCACCCTGCACGCGGCGCCGTGCGGCCAAAGTAGGTCCTCGCGGGCCCGGTGCGAAGCGCGGTGGACATCTGCAGTGTGCTGGTCCGATTGAGGACTGTGTGCGCTGAGGATGCGCCGCCGCCCGGCGCTCGGCGCCGCGACGCCGTCTGCTGCTCGGTCGCCTCTGCGGTTCTCGCAGGTGGATTGTATCGCAGCTGTGCGGACGTGTTGGCGCGTGCGCTGTGCTGGGAGAGTTCGCTTCGGCACCCAAGTGGGGCTTTTGTCCTTCTGTGGCGCTGGCGTTGGAGCTGCCGGCCACCGTAGGTGGCGCGTGTTGTCTCCCGCCGGCAATGCCACGACAGCACGCTCCCGGGCCTCTGTCGGCAGCGGCAAGCTCAGTTGGGAGCACGGGTGGTCGCACCTAAAGCGTCTACTCGCCAAACTCCGGGCGATTGCGCCTCTCTCGAACCCGACCAAGTACTTAGGACGGCGCTGCGCGCCGCCGGGACCTGAGAGGGTTTCGAGGTGTATTGTGCAGGGGAGCTCAGCCTCCTCCTGTTTGCAGAATAATTGAGCGGACGCTTGCGTGTTCGCGCGGGCCCCCGGGACACACTCCCGGGCGGCCGGCTGCTCAGCTCTAGTTGACGCAGCTCCCTGGTTGATCCTGCCAGTAGTCATATGCTTGTCTCAAAGATTAAGCCATGCATGTCTCAGTACAAGCCGCATTAAGGTGAAACCGCGAATGGCTCATTAAATCAGTTATGGTTCCTTAGATCGTACCCACGTTACTTGGATAACTGTGGTAATTCTAGAGCTAATACATGCAAACAGAGTCCCGACCAGAGATGGAAGGGACGCTTTTATTAGATCAAAACCAATCGGTCGGCTCGTCCGGTCCGTTTGCCTTGGTGACTCTGAATAACTTTGGGCTGATCGCACGGTCCTCGTACCGGCGACGCATCTTTCAAATGTCTGCCTTATCAACTGTCGATGGTAGGTTCTGCGCCTACCATGGTTGTAACGGGTAACGGGGAATCAGGGTTCGATTCCGGAGAGGGAGCCTGAGAAACGGCTACCACATCCAAGGAAGGCAGCAGGCGCGCAAATTACCCACTCCCGGCACGGGGAGGTAGTGACGAAAAATAACGATACGGGACTCATCCGAGGCCCCGTAATCGGAATGAGTACACTTTAAATCCTTTAACGAGTATCTATTGGAGGGCAAGTCTGGTGCCAGCAGCCGCGGTAATTCCAGCTCCAATAGCGTATATTAAAGTTGTTGCGGTTAAAAAGCTCGTAGTTGGATTTGTGTCCCACGCTGTTGGTTCACCGCCCGTCGGTGTTTAACTGGCATGTATCGTGGGACGTCCTGCCGGTGGGGCGAGCTGAAGGCGTGCGACGCGCCTCGTGCGTGCTCGTGCGTCCCGAGGCGGACCCCGTTGCAATCCTACCAGGGTGCTCTTGAGTGAGTGTCTCGGTGGGCCGGCACGTTTACTTTGAACAAATTAGAGTGCTTAAAGCAGGCAAGCCCGCCTGAATACTGTGTGCATGGAATAATGGAATAGGACCTCGGTTCTATTTTGTTGGTTTTCGGAACCCGAGGTAATGATTAATAGGGACAGGCGGGGGCATTCGTATTGCGACGTTAGAGGTGAAATTCTTGGATCGTCGCAAGACGAACAGAAGCGAAAGCATTTGCCAAGTATGTTTTCATTAATCAAGAACGAAAGTTAGAGGTTCGAAGGCGATCAGATACCGCCCTAGTTCTAACCATAAACGATGCCAGCCAGCGATCCGCCGCAGTTCCTCCGATGACTCGGCGGGCAGCCTCCGGGAAACCAAAGCTTTTGGGTTCCGGGGGAAGTATGGTTGCAAAGCTGAAACTTAAAGGAATTGACGGAAGGGCACCACCAGGAGTGGAGCCTGCGGCTTAATTTGACTCAACACGGGAAACCTCACCAGGCCCGGACACCGGAAGGATTGACAGATTGATAGCTCTTTCTTGATTCGGTGGGTGGTGGTGCATGGCCGTTCTTAGTTGGTGGAGCGATTTGTCTGGTTAATTCCGATAACGAACGAGACTCTAGCCTGCTAACTAGTCGCGTGACATCCTTCGTGCTGTCAGCGATTACTTTTCTTCTTAGAGGGACAGGCGGCTTCTAGCCGCACGAGATTGAGCAATAACAGGTCTGTGATGCCCTTAGATGTTCTGGGCCGCACGCGCGCTACACTGAAGGAATCAGCGTGTCTTCCTAGGCCGAAAGGTCGGGGTAACCCGCTGAACCTCCTTCGTGCTAGGGATTGGGGCTTGCAATTGTTCCCCATGAACGAGGAATTCCCAGTAAGCGCGAGTCATAAGCTCGCGTTGATTACGTCCCTGCCCTTTGTACACACCGCCCGTCGCTACTACCGATTGAATGATTTAGTGAGGTCTTCGGACTGGTACGCGGCATTGACTCTGTCGTTGCCGATGCTACCGGAAAGATGACCAAACTTGATCATTTAGAGGAAGTAAAAGTCGTAACAAGGTTTCCGTAGGTGAACCTGCGGAAGGATCATTACCGACTAGACTGCATGTCTTTCGATGTGCGTGTCGTGTCGCGCAACACGCTACCTGTACGGCTCGCAGTAGCCGTGCGCCGCGTGCGGAACCACGCGTGCTTCTCAAAACTAACGCCAATGTTGTGTGGTACGAGCGCTGAAGCGCTGGAGCGGCTGGCCTGCGGCACCTGGCGCCTGGCGCCGGTTTTGAATGACTTTCGCCCGACTGCCTGTCCGCTCCGGTGTGGAGCCGTACGACGCCCATCGGCCGTGAGGCCGTTGGACACAGAACGCTTGAACAGGGGCCGCCACACGCCTACGTCCCGCCTATGCAACTGTCTTGAAAGAGACAGTGTAAACTAAGAAAA
>NW_025726354.1:50000-52500 GCF_021461395.2 Schistocerca americana
ATGTTGCGCCATAACCTAACCTATGTTGCGCCTTAACCTAACCTATGTTGCGCCTTAACCTAACCTATGTTGCGCCTTAACCTAACCTATGTTGCGCCGTAACCTAACCTATGTTGCGCCTTAACCTAACCTATGTTGCGCCTTAACCTAACCTATGTTGCGCCTTAACCTAACCTATGTTGCGCCTTAACCTAACCTATGTTGCGCCTTAACCTAACCTATGTTGCGCCTTAACCTAACCTATGTTGCGCCTTAACCTAACCTATGTTGCGCCGTAACCTAACCTATGTTGCGCCGTAACCTAACCTATGTTGCGCCTTAACCTAACCTATGTTGCGCCGTAACCTAACCTATGTTGCGCCTTAACCTAACCTATGTTGCGCCTTAACCTAACCTATGTTGCGCCTTAACCTAACCTATGTTGCGCCTTAACCTAACCTATGTTGCGCCTTAACCTAACCTATGTTGCGCCTTAACCTAACCTATGTTGCGCCTTAACCTAACCTATGTTGCGCCTTAACCCAACACACGTTGGGCCTTAACCCAACACACGTTGGGCCTTAACCCAACACACGTTGGGCCTTAACCCAACACACGTTGGGCCTTAACCCAACACACGTTGGGCCTTAACCCAACACACGTTGGGCCTTAACCCAACACACGTTGGGCCTTAACCCAACACACGTTGGGCCTTAACCCAACACACGTTGGGCCTTAACCCAACACACGTTGGGCCTTAACCCAACACACGTTGGGCCTTAACCCAACACACGTTGGGCCTTAACCCAACACACGTTGGGCCTTAACCCAACACACGTTGGGCCTTAACCCAACACACGTTGGGCCTTAACCCAACACACGTTGGGCCTTAACCCAACACACGTTGGGCCTTAACCCAACACACGTTGGGCCTTAACCCAACACACGTTGGGCCTTAACCCAACACACGTTGGGCCTTAACCCAACACACGTTGGGCCTTAACCCAACACACGTTGGGCCTTAACCCAACACACGTTGGGCCTTAACCCAACACACGTTGGGCCTTAACCCAACACACGTTGGGCCTTAACCCAACACACGTTGGGCCTTAACCCAACACACGTTGGGCCTTAACCTGCTCTGTAATTGTCATACGACGCGTTAAATTAGTGTAGTGTTGCCTAACTGCAACCCCCGCAATATAGTTTGCTACTCGCACTGCCCGGTCCCCAGAGTATCGCTTCATGTTAAACACCTTGCAGCTATACACTGTAATGCGGATGGCGGCAGGACGTACATGCTCAATGCCCTTCGCAGTTGTTCATTGGCATTCGCATGGCGAAGCACAGCCTACGTTGTGGTACGGCTTGTGGCAACTGTCCGCTGATGTTGTACGTCCAAATCACACACTGTACCGCACATTGGTCCTCATGTACTGAATGATACATCGTGGTACATGTGTGACCGTACCACGACTGCGCCAACAACGGCGAACCATACGGTCCAAATATTGTGCACTCAGCTACGTGTCGTCTCCCTATAAGAGCTGGATTGCAGTATGGTATGCCGTGGATGGCGATCAGCATGAGCCGTCTGTTGATGTAGTGGCGCGTGTTGTCAGACGTAGTCGTCTCTTCTCACACACCGTGATAGCATGGTGCACTGCGTTCCACATCTGCGACATGCGACAGAGGCCGGTTGACAGTCGTTCGCGCAATGGACATCGCATACGTACGGGGGCCACCTTCCACGTGTTCGCGAAGCGTGCACATGTTGTTGCGTGTATGTGGGCAGACATAGTGTGTCGTGACACCTGACACAGGCATGCAACAATCGTTGAATTTGCAAATGGCGATGGACGTCTACGTTTGCTGGTGACGTTACGCAAATGAAGAACTGGTAAACCGTTGTGGTGCGGTTGTTCTCGCTAGAGGTGAATCAGTGATGGCGACGATCGGTTGAGCTACCAACCGGTTGTTTCAGCGATACCCACCATGCCCACGAACGTGAATGGCATGTGGGTGTGAAGCGATACGCGGCGGTGGCTGGGTGGGACCGTCCCCGGCCGGTGAGGGGGGGCCTTCCGGCGTGCTGGCCGCGCGGTGCGTGGGCGCACGCGCTACAGCCGGCTGGTGGGGGCGGCCAGTGGCAGGCGCGCCGGCCGACGGAGGCGGCAGGCGGCGCAGCTGCGCGCCGGCGCACCCTGCACGCGGCGCCGTGCGGCCAAAGTAGGTCCTCGCGGGCCCGGTGCGAAGCGCGGTGGACATCTGCAGTGTGCTGGTCCGATTGAGGACTGTGTGCGCTGAGGATGCGCCGCCGCCCGGCGCTCGGCGCCGCGACGCCGTCTGCTGCTCGGTCGCCTCTGCGGTTCTCGCAGGTGGATTGTATCGCAGCTGTGCGGACGTGTTGGCGCGTGCGCTGTGCTGGGAGAGTTCGCTTCGGCACCCAAGTGGGGCTTTTGTCCTTCTGTGGCGCTGGCGTTGGAGCTGCCGGCCACCGTAGGTGGCGCGTGTTGTCTCC